>NW_028190119.1:0-62500 GCF_048542155.1 Nylanderia fulva | reverse complement strand
GCTTACTTATTTTCAAAAATAATGAAAACATAATGATAAATATAAGGCCAACTTATCGAGCTAAATATTCGAGATGTTCAGTCAACTACCATTTATTACATGTATAAATTATAAAACTACAGTCATTATATTAAAACTAACGCAAATTACAATCATTCTATAAACGTTTCGACCGCACGCGGTCTTCTTCAGTATAATTATTGAAATATAAATTCTTACAATTCACATAATATCGAAATTTAATTATAGTTATTCAGAATCAAGAGTTTTTGAGCAATTAACGCGTGTTTCAATCCGTCCTGTCCAACAATGTTCGCCTCGATATGATCCCTGATTTTGTTCAGATCTCGGATAGTTTCATCGTTGATATGCGAGAAATTAACCCGTTCCGTAGGCGCTGCGATTAATAAAAAATTACCGATCAACGTATGTCCAAATTATAATATGTATCCCCTACAATTGGTAGTATGCTTACCTATCATCGTTCTTCTTGACAATTTTGCTACTTATTAACAGTTATTAAGGATGACACATAACAAACCAACAATACAGAAAGACAGCTCATTTTAAACTCTACTTGATCGGAGAGCGTGCGTGTTTATATATGATCTAATATCTATGTTTTACTCGTTAATGTCCTATTTGTCCTATTATTATTTCTTGTTCGCTAATATATCCAAAATATCAAAATACGACTCGCTAAGTAACTCAGTATCTTTGTTTAAATTTAGTCCATTTTTTTGTTCCTTGATATGTAGCATCTCAGAAATGAGTCTTTTATAATAATTATTTTCGTTGTCCATGATCTTAACATTGTCCCAATTAAAAGTATGATGTTCATTTATTATGTGTTCAGAAATTACTGAATGTTTCGTTGAGTCCAATCTAATATTATTTTTATGTTCTTTCATTCGCGTCTGCAATTGCCTCTTTGTTTGGCCTACATAAGATGCATTACAATTATTGCAACTGATCTTATAAACCACATTCGAATTGCATGGATGTTTAGTTTTATCTTTCTGCGCTTTAATAATATTATCCAGTTTGTTGAGACATCTATACCCTACCATACAATTTTTATTTTTTACCGAGGAAACAATCATTTCTGAGATCCCATCTATATACGGAATGACAAAGAATTTTTTATTGACCGAGTCATTTCCTATACTTTTTGTTCTTTCTATGTTGGCCTGTCTCTCTATAATGCTCCCCTTAGATATGATGTGTTCTATCCGATGATTAATTTTGTTAAAAATCAGATCAAGAGGGTAACCATTGCTTCTGAGTATATTAATAATTAACTCCAAATTTTTATTAAAAAATAGTGGATGTGATAGCAATAGACATCTGTCTACAAGGTTATATATTATTCCAATTTTGTGGCATAATGGGTGGTTTGAATAAAATGATAACGTCCTTCCTGAGAAGGTTTCTTTTTGATACCAGTCTATATATATTTTGTTATTAATAATTTTAAGTGATAAATCTAAGAAATTCAAGCTATGGTTAACCTCTTGTTCGACCGTGAATTTAAGTCTTTCATGATAGTTGTTAAAATTATTCACAATCTGAGTCATATTAGTCATAGAGGTGGCCACTATTATGTCATCCACATAACGAAAATAAAACAAACATTCCAAATTCAACGCTTTGAGAACTGTATCCTCAAGATCTTGCATAACCAGGTCTGCAATAATTGGTGATAACGGTGACCCCATAGGGGTCCCAAACGTCTGTTTATAAATTATGTCATCAAATGTAAAATATGTAGAAGTCAATATGAATTTTATACCCCCCAAAAATTCGTTTTTTCGGTATTTTAGTATTTATTTTAGTATATTATATATTGATTAAAAAATAAATGAGTTAAATAAATATGAAAAATTAGTTAATGAGGTAGGAATTTTAATATTTTTATTTTGATCAATATATAAATTAAGAATTTATTAAATTTAATAATTAAAAAAATTATATATTGATTAAAAAATAAATGAGTTAAATAAATATGAAAAATTAGTTAATGATAGAAATAATTTTTTTCTATAGATTTATTATAAAATTTGAATATAAATAAATTTTTATAAAAAGGAATATTTATTAAAAAATTTAAATAATTTTTAATAATTTTATTAATATTTAAAATAATTATTTTAATGGAAATTATGATAGATAATTTTATTTAAATTATTAATAAATTTAGGTGCCAGCAATTGCGGTTATACTAATGATAAAAATAAATAGTTTTAATAATTTAAAGAATATGAAAGAAAGATTTAAAGTATTTTTTTTTTTAATTTTTATATATAGTGAAATGTAATAATTTTAATTAGTAAGAAAGATTATTTTGAAAATTTATTTTTAGTTAAGTTTAAAAAGAAAATAGGATTAGATACCCTATTATTTAAATGAATGGATATAAATTAATTAAATATTAAATGTGAATCATTAAAAATAAAAAATTTGGCGGTAATTTATTAATTAGAGGAACTTGTTGATTAATTTGATAGCCCACAAGTAGATTAACTTAATATAAATATTTTATATATTGTTGTTGATAGTTGAATTAAGAGATTTTAATTATAAATTTATTAAATTTAATATAAATTGAAGTCAAATCAAAATGTAGAATTATTAAGATTTAAATGAGTTATATTAAAAAATATTTTTTTGTAAATAATATTTAATTTATTATTTAAGTAGGATTTAAATGTAAATTTATAAAAATTTATAGGTTGAATTTTATATAAATTATGTACAAATTGCCCGTCATTCTTATTAAATATAGTTTGTAAGAAAAGTCGTAACAAAGTAAATATATTGGAAAATGTATTTAGAATAAATAAAAAAATTTTAGTTTATTTAAAATATTTCATTTACATTGAGGAGATTAATAATGATTTAATTAATTTTATTAAAATTTTAAAAGAAGAATTAAATTTGATAGTTATGAAAAATTTAATATAATTTAAGTATATTATTTTAATTAAATAAAATTATAGTAAAGATTAAATGGAGTTTATTTTTTAATTGTTAAAGTATGTAAAAAAAAAAATTAAATGAATTATATATATATAATAATGTAAATGAAAATTTAAATTAAATGAATTAATTAGATAAAAGTAAATTTTATTAATTGTACCTTTTGTATCAGGGATTATTAAATTTTAATTGGCTCTTATTGCCTATCTTATATATGTTAAATTTATATTTATATATTACAGAGCCTAGTTAAACTCTTAATTTATACACGCTGGCTTAAAGGCGTTTATTTACCAACATTAATATATATAACAGAGAAAAGTATAGAATCGAAAGGATCTGAATAGCTCAGTTGGAAGAGCAGTCGCCCGGCAAGCGAAAGGTCTCGGGTTCGATTCCCGATTCTGCGACTTTCGGATCTATATTTTTCTCTCGCACTTTATTTCTTTAGGGGGAATAGGGGATACATGGAATTAAAAATCTCTTGTAGAGATTATTCCAATTTTATATCTTGGCCGTGTCCAAGTAAAAATTTGGTGCCTTGTGCACAGGTATTTAATTCTAACGAAAAAAATTTAGTTTCGTTTAGAATAACGCACTGTCATCCGCGATTTGGCTCTTATTGCCTATCTTATATATGTTAAATTTATATTATTAAATTTTGTTGTTTATTGAATAGTTTAAATTTCTCGAAATAAAATGAGTTAAATGAAATAATATGAGAGTTAATGTATAAAAATTATTCTTAATATTCATTTGGAGAAGATATTTTAGTCAATTTTTATGATATCTAGTTTTTTTTGATATAAATTTAATTTATATATAAATAATTTAAAATTAATTAAATTAATAAAAATTAGTTAAAATTAATTAATAAATTTATATAAAAAATTTATGGGATTAGCTATAAATTATAATTAAAATATTTAATAGTATAAAAGATTTAAAATAAAAAAATGTTTTTAATATTAAAAATTTTTTATAAAAATTTAATAATTTATTATTATAAAATTGTTTAAATTTTAGAGTGTAATAATAATAATTTGTGAGAGTTTAATTTAATTAAATAAAAAAATATTTTAAATAAATTAATTATTTTAGGAAATAATGATAATATAAGTATAAATATAAATAATTAATTATATAAAAATTTTTAAATTTAAAATAAATAATATTTATAATTAAAGAATTAGGCAAATGTAGTTTATTTAAATAAAATTTTAATTCACCTGTTTAACAAAAACATGGTTTTTTGATAATAATTTAAAATTATTTCTGCTCAGTGATTTTTAAATAGCCGCAGTATATTGACTGTGCAAAGGTAGCATAATCAATTGTTTTTTAAATAAAAACTGGAATGAAGGAATTGATGAAATTAGAACTGTTTCAATTTGTAAATTTAAAATTTAAATTTTAAGTTAAAATTCTTAAAAGAAATTATGGGACGAGAAGACCCTATTGAATTTAATATAATTTTTGAATCTATATAAGGTAAAATAAATTTTATTTATAAGTTATATTTTATTGGGAGGATAATTAAATAAGATGAACTTTAATTTTAATATAATTTAACATTTAACATTGATTAATGAAATTTTAATAAAAGATTAATTATTAAATTAAAAAAAATATTTTTTTATTTTTTATAATAGTTATTATAAAAATTAATTACCTTAGGGATAACAGCGTGATATTTTTAAAAAGATCATATTAATAAAAATGATTGCGACCTCGATGTTGAATTAAAATAAAAATTAAATGGAGAAGTTTAATATTTTAGTCTGTTCGACTAATAAAATTTTACATGATTTGAGTTCAGATCGGTGTAAGCCAGATCGGTTTCTATCTATAATAAAATAAAAAAATTTTGTACGAAAGGACTTTTTTTTGGAATTGAATTTTTTTAAATGAATAAATTTAATTATTAAATATAGATTAATGAATTAAATTACTTTGGCAGAGTTAAAGTGTATTAAATTTAGAATTTAAAAAATGTATGAAAATAAATTATACAAGTAATAATTTATCAAAATTTAAGTTTATATTATTATGGGATATTAAATATATTAAGATTATTGATTTTATTATTAATTATATTAATGGGGGTGGCTTTTTTAACTTTATTAGAACGTAAAATTTTAAGATATCTACAAATTCGTAAGGGGCCTAATAAAGTAGGATTTATTGGTATATTTCAACCTTTTAGTGATGCTATTAAATTACTTAATAAAGAATTATTTTATGTTTATAAATCTAATTATAATTTTTTTTATATATGTCCAATAATTAGATTTATTTTAATAATAATAATATGATTAGTATTTCCTTATATTACTAATATTTATTTTTTAAATTATTCAATTTTATTAATAATTGTTTTTATAACTATTAGAGGATATGTTATAATTTTTATAGGGTGATCAGCAAATTCGGTTTATTCAATGATGGGAGCTATACGATCAGTCTCACAGATATTATCATATGAGGTTAGATTTATTTTAATCATTTTAATTATTATATTGATAAGAGAAAGATATTCTTTGTTTGATTTTATTAATTATCAATGTTATTTATGATATATAGTAGTCTTATATCCTTTATTTATTATATTTTTTATTAGAATTTTAGCTGAATTGAATCGAAGACCCATAGATTTTATTGAAGGTGAGTCAGAATTAGTTTCTGGCTTTAATATTGAATATTTTAGAGGAGGATTTACATTAATTTTTTTATCTGAATATGGGATGATTATTTTTTTTAGATTAATTAGAATTTATATATTTAGAAATTTATTGAGATATTCAATAATTTTAATTTTTATTTTAATTAATATTATATGTAGAATGGTAATTTTTATACGAGGGATATTACCTCGAATACGATATGATGAATTAATATATTTATGTTGAAAAATTATTTTACCAATAATTTTAGTTTATATTATATTAATTTTTGGGTTTAAATTTATATTGTTAATAGGTAATTTAAATAAAAAAAAAATAATAAGAGCTTAAAAAGTTAATAGAAAATTAAAATTTCTTTAATATGTTTTCAAAACATAAACTTAAATTCAAGATCATTAACTTATTATTTAATATTAGAAAAATTAATAGATAAGTATAATAGTATATATTAAATTTAATATATTTATTTAAATATTAAGAAATCTCATATTTTTATGAGAAGGGAAAGAATAATAAAATAAAAAAAGTAACAAAATGATAATAATTGTCTAATTAAAATAAAAGGTATTTCGATGGGCTGGGCCCCTGCTCATGTTAATAGATAAAAATATTAATAAAAATTCAAATAAATATTGATTTAAAGGATAAAATGATAATGAATTAAGTTTTATAGAAATTAAAGGTAAAAAATATAAGATAATAATTGATGATAATAATGCGATCACTCCTCCTAGTTTATTAGGGATAGATCGAAGAATAGCATATGCATATAAAAAGTATCATTCAGGTTGAATATGGATTGGAATAACTATTGGATTAGCTGGAAGAAAATTATCAGGGTCACTAAAAATATAAGGTATTTCTAAGTTAATAATAAAAAAAAAAAAAATATATATAAATCCATATATATCTTTTAATGTAAAATAAATATGGAAAGGAATTTTATTTAAATTTCTATTTGTTCCTAATGGATTTGAGGATCCTGTTAAATGGAGGAAGAATAAATGAATTAAAACTATTATTATAATAATAAATGGGAGAATAAAATGGATTGAGTAAAATCGGTTTAAAGTAGCGTTATTGATAGAAAATCCTCCTCAAATTCATTGAACTATTAAATTACCAATATAAGGAATGGTTGAGACTAAATTTGTAATTACAGTAGCTCCTCAAAAAGATATTTGGCCTCAAGGTAGAACATATCCTAGAAATGCTGTAGCTATTGAAATAAGATAAATTCTTACACCAATTAATCAAGTATTATAAAGTTTAAATGAGTTATAATAAAGTCCACGTCTTATATGAATATATATACAAATAAAAAATATTGATGCTCCATTAATATGGATATTATGTATTAATCATCCTAAATTAATATTTTGAATAATATGGATAATTCTATTAAAAGCATAATTTGTGTTTGGGCAATAATGAATTGATAAAAGAAATCCACTAAGAATTTGGATAAAAATAAATAATCCCAATAAAGATCCAAAATTTCATCAATAAGAAATATTTACTGGAGTTGGTAATTTTAATAAAGTATTATTAATTATATTAATTAAAGTTTTATTCATAATTTAATGTAGTGAATTTAAGTTAATTTTTCGTAAAGATAAAGATTTAGTTGAGCAAATTTTGATAATAATGAATAGAGATAAAAGAAGATATATTATGGTTATAATAGTTAAATTATTTAATGGATATTCATAAAGATTTAAAATATTTTGAAAAAATTTTTTATTTAGTAAATTAATTGGTAAAATTTCTGTAAAATTTTGTTTTATTGGAAATAAGTGTATTAGATTTAAAATTAATGATGTTATAATTAAAAAATTTAAAATAAAAGAGTATGAATAAAAAATTATTAAATTTTAAGATTATTTGTTCATTTGAAATTAATCTTGAAAAATAAAGAAAGATAATTAGTAAACCTCTAATTATAATTAAAAATAATATAATTGAATAAATATAATTTGATTTTCATATTGATATTTTTAAGCAAATTAAACATGAATATATTAATATAGTTATTATAATTATTGTTGGGTGTATTATTTTAATGTTTATTCTTAAAAAAAAGAATAAAAATATTAAAGAAAGTAAAATTAAAATTCTGAAAAATTGAAAATCTTTATTCATAAAATTTTAATTATAAATTATATAAATATCAAAAAATAGTTTATAAGAAAAATTTTAATTTTGGAGATTAAAGATATAATAGTATGTTATTTTTTTGATAAGTAAACTAATAATTTTAAATAAAATATTTTTAATTTACAAAATTAATGTTTTTATTAAACTATATAAGTTATTAATTTTGATTTTTTATTTATAATTATTTATATATAATTATAATAATTTTATTATTATTAATATATAAATATATATTGGTTGTATTAATGATTGTAGAAATATTAATTTTATTGCTATCTATAATAATATTTATAATTTATAGATTTTATAATTTAGAGGTTTATATAATTTATTATTTAGTTTTTAGAGTTTGTGAAAGAGTTTTAGGTCTATCTTTATTAGTTTTAATTGTTCGAATTTTTGGCAATGAAATATACTATAGATATAATATAGGGAAATTTATTTAAAATTATTTATTTAAAATTATTTATTTAAAATTAATTAATTAAAATTAATTATTTAAAATTAATTATTTAAAATTAATTATTTAAAATTAATTATTTAAAATTAATTATTTAAAATTAATTATTTAAAATTAATTATTTAAAATTAATTATTTAAAATTAATTATTTAAAATTAATTTATTATTATAAAATTTATTTGTTTAGTTATATTTAGGGGATTAATAGTTTTTTTTAATAAAAAAAACATATTTTATTATAATATAATTTTCTTTATGAGTTTTATATTTATATTTAAATTTATATTTAAAGATAATTTATGAATTAATTTAAGATATATAATTGGTTGTGATTTTCATTCATTTTTTTTATTAATATTAAGAATTTGAATTATAGGGTTAATATTTTTTACAATTCAAAAAGATAGACAAAAAGAAAATTATAAGGAAAAATTAATAGTATTTTTAATTATGTTTATTATTTAATTATTTTTTTTTTCTTCATTAAATTTAATTATATTTTATTTAATATTTGAATTAAGATTAATTCCTACTTTTATTATAATTATTTATTGAGGTATAAATTATGAACGATTAAGTGCATCATATTATTTAATTATATATACAATATTTATTTCTTTACCATTATTTATTTATATTTTAAAATTATATAAGTTTAATAATAGATTAGATTTTAGTATATTAAATATAAATTTATTAAGAAATTATATCATGGGATTTTGGGATTATTTAATTATATTTATGGCATTTTATATTAAAATACCAATATTTATATTTCATGTTTGATTACCAAAGGCTCATGTGGAGGCCCCAGTTTATGGATCAATAATTTTAGCTGCTATTTTATTAAAATTAGGAAGATATGGGTTGATTCGGTTTATAGAAATATTTATAAGAAGAAGCCTTAAATTTAGTTATATTATTTTTAGAATTTGTATTGTAGGTTCAATTTTAGTTTCTTTAACTTGTTTAGTTCAGATTGATATAAAAAGGTTAGTTGCTTATTCATCTGTTGTTCATATAAATATGTTAATATGTTCTATGTTAACATTAATAAAATTGGGATTTATTAGAGCATATATTATAATAATTTCTCATGGTTTATGTTCTTCTGGATTGTTTTATATGGTAAATTTATATTATGAGCGTACTCATAGACGATTAATATTTTTTAATAAAGGTATAATAAATTTATTTCCTTCATTAAGAATGTGGTGATTTATTATATGTGCCGCAAATTTTTCTTTTCCGTTTTCATTAAATTTTTTAAGAGAAATTTTTATACTTAGAATTATCATTAGATGAGATATTATTATGATAATTTATTTAATAATAATTTGTTTTTTTAGAAGAGCATATTCATTATACTTATATTCTTATATTCAACATGGTAATTTTTATTTAGAAATAAATTTGAATTTAGTTAATTTAAAAGATTTAATAATCTTAGTAATTCATATTTATCCCTTAATATTTATTTTATTAAATTTAACTATATTATTTTAATAATTAAGTATTAGGTAAATTTAAGTAGTTTAATAAAAATTTTAATTTGTGGAGTTAAAGATGTAAAATTAATAATTATCTTAGATAATTTTAATCAATTTATATATTTATTCATTTATTATATTTAAGTTATTTTTGATTAGTTTATTATTAAGATTTATAATAAGATTTATAAATTTAAGATTAATATTAGAATGAATAATATTTAATTTTAATTCCATTAATATAGAAATTTATATTTTGATAGATTGGGTTTCTTTATTGTTTATTAGAGTAGTTATATTAATTTCAAGAATAATTATATTATATTCAATAGTTTATATAGGTGAGGAAATTTTTTTAGATCGATTTATTAAATTAGTAATTTTATTTGTTTTGTCAATAGTTTTAATGGTAAATAGACCAAATTTAATTAGAATTTTATTTGGATGAGATGGATTAGGGCTGATCTCTTATTGTCTTGTAATTTTTTATCAAAATTATATTTCATTTAATTCTGGGATAGTTACAGTATTATGTAATCGTATTGGAGATATTGGTTTATTAATATCTATTAGGATAATGTTTATATATGGAAGGTGAAGAATTTATATTATAGATATAAATATAAAAATTTTAATTTTATTTATGATTTTTTTAGCTGGGATTACTAAAAGAGCTCAAATTCCTTTTTCAGTTTGATTACCTTTGGCAATAGCTGCTCCGACCCCAGTTTCAGCATTAGTGCATTCTTCAACTTTAGTAACTGCAGGGGTATATTTATTAATTCGGTTTAATAAAGTTTTTATATTTAGAGGAGTGGATAAAATTTTATTTTATTTTTCAATTTTTACAATATTTATATCAGGATTAATGGCTAATTTTGAGATTGATTTGAAAAAGATTATTGCTTTATCTACATTAAGACAATTAGGTTTAATAATAATAATTTTGAGTATAGGGTTAAAATTATTAGCTTTTTATCATTTATTAACTCATGCTGCTTTTAAATCTTTGTTATTTATATGTGCAGGAGTAATAATTCATCTAATAAATAATAATCAGGATATTCGGTTAAGAGGGAAATTAAATGAATTTATTCCATTTACAATAATTAGATTTTATATTTCGAGATTAGCTTTAATAGGATTTCCTTTTTTAGCTGGATTTTATTCAAAAGATTTAATTATAGAGGTTATTTATATAACTAAATTAAATTTTTTTATCTTATGGTTTATTATTATATCTTTGTCTTTTACAGTTTCTTAGTCTGTTCGTTTATTTTATTATATTTATTTTAGTGAAATAAAGAGTAGGTTTTTTTTTTATAAGGAGGATAAGTTAATAAATATATCTATAATAATTTTATTATTGTTAAGAGTTATATATGGATCATTATTAAATTGAATATTTTTTTTTATTATTCTGTTACTTATATAATATTAAGAATTAAATTAGTAACTTTAAATATATTAATAATTGGGTTAATTTTAGGAGTATGATTTTATATAAAAAATTTAATAATTATATATTTTTATAGATTTTTTTTTAGTTCAATATGATTTATAAATTAAATATTTTTAATTATTTATAAACCATTTTTTAATTTTGGTGAGGAAATATTTAAAATAGATAAAAAGTGGATTGGCTTCCGGTTCCGGTAAGAGAGTGAGTGACAGGTGTGTGAAAGCGTGGCAGGTATTTGTGAGGAAAGAGTGAGAAAAGGGGTGAGGTGAATAGGAGATAAGAGGTGAGAGGGTGTAGAAAAAAGAGGAGGAGAGATTGAAAGGATAGGAGAGGATAAAGGGGTAAGGAGTTAGAAAGGAGAAAGTAGGAAAAGGTGAGACACGTGGACACGTAGACACGTGGAAGAAAGAGAGTAGAGGAGAGTAGGTGTAGGGAGTAGGTGCAGTAAAGTAAAAAGATAGGGAATTCACTAGGGAATTCACTAGCGAGTGGGAGCGAGTTGGAGCATAGAGTAGGTGAATCGAAGAAAGAAAGCGATAAGAGGGAAATGATTAATGAAGAGAATATTAGAGATAGGAGGATAGAGATCAATAGAGATAGGATGTTAGAGGAAGGGGGAAAAAAGGGAGATGAGGAAGAAATAAAAAAGAAGGCAGGGAGGCCGAGAAGAGTAGAGGAGTTAGGGAAGGAGAGGAGGAGCAGTATGGGATGTATAGAGGATTTTTTGAAAAGGAAAAGAGAAGAAGGGGGAGAGGAGGATAAGGAAGAAAAGGAAAGAAGCCTAAGAAGGAGCAAGAAGACAGAAAGGCTGAATAGAGAGGTAAGGGGGATAGAAAAAGAGGAGTTAAGGAGAATGATGGAAGAGATAGGGGAGAAGATAACAGAGAAGTTAGGCGAGGAAATGAGAAAATTGAAGATAGAAATTTGGAAAAAGGAGGGGGAATGGAGAGAAGAAAGAAGAGAATTGAGAAAAGAGATAGAGAGCCTGGAGAAGAGAGTGATAGATTTGGAAGCAAGAATAGAGGAAAGAGGAAGAAAGGAGGTAAGAGAAAGAGAGGGGGGCGAAGGAGGGAGTAAGGGGATAAACGAGACAATAATAGGAAAAGTGAAGGACATAGGAAAGAAATTAGAATGGAAGGAAAGAGAAGAGAGAAGAAACAACATAATAATAAAAAGAATGGAGAAAGGGAAGGAAGGTGTAAAGGAAAGAGTAGAGAAATTAATGAAAGAGATAGGAGCGAAAGCAGAGATAGAATGGATAAGGATGTTGAAAGGAAAGGAGGGAAAGGAAGGTGAAATGGTGATAGTAAAACTAGGAAGTGGAGAACAGAAAAGACAGGTAATGGAGAGGAAGAAGATATTAAGAGGAAAGAGGGTGAGAATAGAAGATGATTTAACATGGGAAGAGAGAAAGATAAAATGGAGACTAATGGAGATCGCGGAGATAGAAAGGAGGAAAGGAAACAATGTATGGACGAGCTATGGAAGGATAAAAATCAATGATGTATGGTGGAGATGGGAAGAGGAGGAAGGTGTGCTAAAAAATTGGAAAGGAGAAATTAGAGAAGGTATAGAGAAAATGAGGGGGGAAGAAGGGGGTATAAAGACAGGAATGGAGGAAAAAAAGGGATAGAAGAAGGGAGAACAGAAGAAAGGAGGAAAGGAGGAGGGGAGAACAATAGTAAGAAGAGAAAGGAGGAAGGAGAAAGGGGGACGGAGGAAGGAAGGAGAAAGGAACAGGAGAGAAAGGAAAAAGGAGGGGAAGTAAGAGAAGAATGGAAGATAGGTTTTTGGAATGTGGCAGGGCTGAAGAATAAGAAAGAAAAGTTCTGGAAGGAAATAGAAGATTGGGAGGTGGTGGTGATGATGGAAACATGGATAGAGGAAAGAGGGTGGGAGGCGATTAAAAAGAGATTACCGAAAGGATATAGATGGGAGAAGCAAGCAGCAAAGAAGAGAAAGAAGAAAGGAAGACCGATGGGGGGAATGATCATGGGGGTAAGGGAGGAGAGGGGGAAGATAAAAGTATCAGGAATGGGAGAAAAGGCGGAGGGAATAATGATAGCGGATTTAGAAGTAGGAAGAGAGAAGTGGAGGGTAATAGGCGTATACATCAACGGGGACATGGAAAGGAAATTGGAGGAAATGAAGGAAGGGATGGAAGAGAAAGAAGAAAATAAATGGACGATTTTGGGAGGAGATTTCAACGCAAGGACAGGTAGAAAGGGGGGGGGGTGATAGGAGGGGAGGAGGAAGAAGAAAGAAGATCAAAGGACAAGAAAGTTAATGAGGAAGGGAAGAAGTTGATAAAAGAGTTGGAAGAGGTGGGATGGGGAATTTTTAACGGAGGGATAAGAGGGGATAGGAAGGGGGAGTACACATATACAGGAGGAAGAGGGGAATCGGTAATAGATTACGTGGTGGGAGAGGATAGAGTAAAGGAAAGGATAAAGAGAATGGAGGTGGGAGATAACATAGAATCGGACCATCACCCATTGATTGTAACGCTAGAAAGAAGAGGAGGAGCTGAAAAGGGAAAAAGGGGGGAGGGAAAAAGAATAAGAAAAAGAGGGAGATGGACAAAGAGGGGAGGAGAAAGAATAAGAGAGGAAATAGAGTGGGGAGAGGGGTGGAAGGAGGGGATTGAAGAGGAGCTAGAGGAAAAAATAGGAAGAATAGAAGAGGAATTGAGAGAAGGAGAAAAAGAGAGTGGAGAAGGGAAAAGGAAAGGGTGGTGGGACGAGGAATGTGAGGAGAAGAGGAAAGAAGTGAGGAAAAAGTTAAGGGAATGGAGGAAAAAAGGAGGAGGAGGAGAAGGATATAGAAAAGTAAGGGCGGAATATAAGCTAATGTGTAAAGGAAAAAGGGAGGAGGAGAGGCTAAGATGGTACAAGGAAGGCGATAGAGGCAAGAACGGAAGGAGAGGTATGGAAGATTATTAACAGGGAAAGGAAAAAGAGAGAAGGGGTGAATGAGGAGATAAAGGCGGAGGAATGGAAGGAATACTTTATGGATTTATTGGGAGGGATAGAGGTAAAAGTGGTAAGAGGAGGAAAAGAAAAAAGGGAGAGGGATGAGGAGCAGGAGATAAGCAGGGAGGAAGTGAAGAGGATGCTGGGAAAACTGAAGAAAGGAAAAGCAGCGGGGGAGGATGGGATACCAAGTGAGGTATGGAAATATGGAGGGGAGAGGGTAGAAGAGTGGGTATGGGAAATGTGCAACAGAGTATGGAGAGGAGAAGGATGGCCGGAGAGGTGGAAAGAAGGGATAATAGTGCCACTGTTGAAAAAGGGAACGGGGAATAAAGTGGAAAACTATAGAGGAGTAACATTGATGCCAACGCTATACAAGATATACGTGGGAATTTTAACTGAAAGGTTAAAGGAAGAAATGGAGGGGAAGAATATGATACCGGAGAGTCAGACAGGTTTTAGGAAGGGAATGGGGGTGATGGATAGTATCTATGTGTTGAACTATCTGGTGAATAAGAGGGTAAACAAGAAGGGGGGAAAGGTAGTCGCGGCATTTATGGACCTGAAGGCGGCGTTTGATTCGGTAGATAGGGAGGTGTTAATGGAGGCAATGAAGAGGAGGGGAGTGAGGGAGGGATTAAGGAGTAGGATAGAAGAGGTGTACAGGGAAACGAGGAGTAAGGTAAGAGTGGGGAAGGAGGAGGGAGAAAATTTTTGGACGGCAAGGGGGGTGAGGCAAGGTTGCCCAATGAGTCCGCACTTATTCAGTTTGCTGATAGCGGATATAGAGGAAGAGCTAAGAAAAGGAGGTTGGGGGGGGGGTGAAACTGGGAGGGGAAAAGGTGCATTGTTTGGCGTACGCAGATGATATGATACTGTTGGCGGAGGATGAAGAAGGGATGATACATATGTTGGGGAAAATGGAAAGTTATATGGACAAGAAAAGGTTAGAGGTGAATGTGGATAAGACAAAGGTAATGAGGTTTAAAAAGGGAGGAGGAAGAATGAAGAGAGTGGAGTGGAGATGGAAAGGAAAAAGGTTAGAGGAAGTGAAAGAATTCACATATTTAGGGTATAAGCTACAGAGGAACGGGGGGCAGGAGGCGCAGGTAAAGAACAGAGTTAGGAAAGCAGGAGCGGTGATAAGACAGGTGTGGGGAATGGGAAAGAGAAGGTTTGCAGGAGACTGGATGAAAAGAGTATGGCTAATGGAAAGGTTGGTGGGGACGGTGTTGGAATATGGGGCGGAAATATGGGGATGGAAGGAGAGGAGAGAGGTGGAGGCAATGCAGGAGCGATGGATTAGGTGGACGTTAGGAGTAGACTGGTGCACGCCGGGGTATATGGTAAGAGAGGAGATAGGAAAAGACAAATTTAGGATAAGGGCAGGAAGGAGGGCGGTAGGGTATGAGAGGAAGTTGGAGGAAAGAAGGGGGGGAAGTTTAGCGAGGAAATGTTTTGAGGATATAAAAGAGAGGATAAGGGGAGGAAAGGAAAGAACGATGTGGGAGGAAGAGAGGGGAAAATTCTGGGAAGAAAGAGGAATAGAAGGGAAAGATATGGAGGAAAAAAGGGGAAGGGGAGAGGAAGTATATGAGGGGTGGGAACAGAAAGACAGGGAAAGGCAGAAGGAGGAAAGATGGGAGAGGATAAGAGAGTCGAGATATAATAGATGGTATGGGGAATGGAAGGAGGAGGGTTTACCGGAATACCTGAGAAAGGGATGGGGGAAAGTAGATGGAGAAGGATAGTCAGGTTCAGAATGAACAATGAGATGAGAGGGGCGAGATACTGGGAAGAAGAGGGGAAAAGAAGGTGTAGGTTATGCGGGATAGAAAATGAAACATGGGAGCATGTGATAGGAGAATGTGGGGGAGAAGGGGGGAAGGGAAACTGGTGGGAAAGAATGAAGGAAATACTGCAGGAAGGAGGAGAAGAGGAAGGATGGATGAGAGAAATAGAGAAAAAGAGGGAAGAGGGGAGAACGGAAGAAAGGAGGGAAGGAGGGGAAAAGGAGGAAGGAAGTATGAGGAGGAGAATGAGTGAGGTATGAATGAGGTGGTGGAGAATGTATGGGGAATCGGAAGCCGAAGCGAAGCGATAGGTAGGGACGGCTCTTTCTCTCTCTAAAGTAGTAGATAAGTAGGTTAAGGTAGAATTAAGTTATTTGTAAATTAGATGTAAGAGTAGAGTTAAGAGTAGATATAAGTAAGATTGTAAGAGTTTGTAAGGTTGGGGAACGCTCCTTCAAAAGCGCCTTCAATCCCTTAGGGGACGAATAAAGAATTGAATTGAATATATATTGAATAAACATATGGATTGAATTTTATAGAAAAAAATTTTTATTAAATGTTATTAATGATATAATTGATATAAATTTAAGTTTTAAACCTTTAAAGATTTTTATGTTTTTATTTTTATTAGTTTATATTTATATAAATTTTATATTTATAATTTAATTATAAAAATAGATTTTATAAAAAATATAGAATTTAAATAGCTTAAGGAAAAGTTTAATATTGAAGATATTAAGATAATAAAATAATTATTTTTAGATATGTAAATATAAATAATTATTTTTAAGTATATAAATATAATTTTAATTTATAAATATTTTATATAAAATTATTTTTATAATAAAAATATAATGTTTTAAAAATTTAAACTATATAAATTTATTTATTAAATTTATTTTCTTAACAATAATAGAAAATGAAGTAAAATGAAATGATGTTCATAAAATTTTGAATTAGAAGTTCAAATTATAGTTACTTCAAATTTTTATTTGAGTGTTAGTTGGAGTTATATAATCTCATTCAAATTATTAACAATAATTAACCTCTATTTTGGTTTCAACTAATTATTTATATTAGGAATTAAATCTTTTAGATTATAATTAATCAAATTTTTAAGTCGAAATTAAGTGTAATTTTTTTACTTTAAAAGAAATAAGATTTATAAAAATATTTATAATTTTTAAATGCAATTTAAATGTTATATTTTTTATTAACTAAAATCCTTAATTAATATATAATATAATAATATAATATTAAATTTTTCAATCTAAGGATTGTTCTAAATATTCAATTATTAAACCAAAAATTAAAATAAATAAGAATAAGAATGAAGAAAAAATTATTGGTTTTTTTATATAAAAAAATATGTAAACTAATGGAATTAATATAGTAATTTCAATATCAAAAATTAAAAAAATTAATCTGATAATAAAAAATTGAATTCTAAAAGTAATTCGAGAATTTGATAAAGGATCAAATCCACATTCAAAGGGAGATACTTTTTCTCCATTTTTAAGAGATTTAATTGAGATTAGAAGATTTAATAGTATAATTAATATTGATAATATAAAAAATGTAAAAAAGATTTAAAAAAAAGTTCAAATTATTTATATTAATTTTAAATTAAATTTTTTAATTGGAAATTAATGGTAATAGATTTATACTATATAAATAAAATAAACTAATGAAAAGTAATTTTATTTATAAATAGTAGGGATTAGTTAATTTATATATAAATATAAATATAAATATAAATATAAATATAAATATAAATGTAAATGTAAATTTAAATTTATAATAATTAATTTTTAATATCTTCATCAGTAAATTGAAATGTATAGAAATAATCATACAACATCTACAAAATGTCAATATCAAGCTGCGGCCTCAAATCCAAAATGATGAATTTTTGAAAAATGGAGAAGATTTATCCGATAGAAACAAATAGAAAGAAATAAAGTTCCAATAATTACATGTAACCCATGAAAACCTGTAGCAATAAAAAATGTTGATCCATAAACAGAGTCTGAAATAGTAAAAGGAGATTCGATATATTCAATTAATTGCAAAAGGGTAAAATAAACTCCAAGAATAATAGTAATTAATAGACTTTTAAATCTTTCAGAGTAATTTTTATTTAAAATTGAGTGGTGAGTTCAAGTTACTGTTATTCCAGAGGAGATTAGAATAATTGTATTTATGAGTCAAAAGGATTAAAAGGTTTAATTCCTAATGGAGGTCATAATTGACCAATTTCTATAGATGGGGCTAATGATGAATGAAAATATGCTCAAAAAAATGAAATAAAGAAAAAAATTTCTGAAATGATAAATAGGATTATTCCTAATCGAAGTCCTAAATAAACAGTATGAGTATGTCAACCTTGAAATGTTGACTCACGAGTTACGTCTCGCCATCATTGATATATACATATTAATGTGCATGGAATTGATAATAGAATAATATAATTTATTTTATGGAATCAATTAACTATAGAAATTAAATTATTAAATAATCTAAAAGAAATAATAATTGGTCAAGGGCTTAATGAAACTAAATGAAAGGGATGATTTTGATTAATTTTTATCATAGGTTTATAATTTATGATATATATATATATATATATATATATATATATGTATGTATGTATGTATGTATGTATGTATGTATGTATGTGTATGTATGCATATATAGAAAATGTTTATAAATAAACTAACCTGTACATCCAGCCCTTCTTGAAGGAAACTCTACGTCTCGTAAGAGGCAAATGTTTGGCGTTATATGTTTGTCTCATGGTGTGGACAACACATAAACTCAATGACACACTAAAAAAAACTAACTATATATTATAAATATATATGTCAGATTTGACAACGATACGCTGCTTTCTTGTTACGCGTATGAACGTGTATAGCACCGCGCGACGTGAGTGAGGCGTCGCGCAGTAGATCATATCAACGTATAACACGCGCGGATTACTGTGGTACATACATATTACTGATACCGCGCGAATACGAAAGATCTGACGCGCATTTTTACGTACATAATAAATCGGAATATTTGATTTAAAAAAAAATATATATATATATATATGTATATATATATATATATATATATATTGTGACGTGACATTTTGTACTGTCCGTCACAAGGGCCGAAGGCCCGGCCGGGAAGGCGGGAAATTCGGGAACCTTTGCTCTCTCGTCGCCAATCTTTGAGAGAGAGAAGAGCACCCGAAAAACCACTTTTGCGTTTACTACCGCGTCGGAGGATGCGCTTCGCGCATCCGTTTCGCGAAGTACTGTATTTATGATTTTTGTTTGAGCGATTTTTGGCGTTTTCGGCGAGCAATTTTGCATAGGGTACGTGTCTCAACCGAAGAAACCAATAGAGAGAAAGAGTGAGAGGACGGAGAGGACGAAGAGGACGATTTAGGACCGAGCAGAGACCACCAAGTCCGGATCACGCCCGGTAAATATTATTTTCACCTAGATTTTCTGGCTTGCTCCTCCCGTTTAGAACCTGGGTACCGCCGTAAAATGTTCCTTCTTCCGCAGAGATTCCGGCCAGAGACGGGGATGGCCACTCTCTCGCGAGAGGCGAGAGAGCCCCGGAAACAAAAGGCGCGGGAGATACCCTGCCTCGAGCCCCGCAGATCCGGATACACAGAAATTCCACCATCGATCAAACAATCGACCGACCTGGCGGATTTTTGGGAGAAATCGCAAAGAGGCGCGCTTGTAGGAGTCTTCCCGACGGCCCGTATAGAGGAACAGCGGAACTCCGATGCAAAAGAAAGAGGAACGGCGAGAGAAACTTTACATCGAGAAAATTCGCAGGACCCCGCGGGGCACCCGGCGGCCCTGCCAGGATAAGGAGCGCCACGGGTGGAAAATGCCCAATCCATTATCGGCGTGATCCCGGCAGGCCTCTTGCTCGTCACTGTTCGGCGAGGCGTTCCGGAGAGCAGAGGTTCCTGCGCGGATGCCCTTTTTAAAAAAATTTAACCCATTTTTTTTTAAAATAAGGAGTAAAATTTTTATGCACTTACAGTCAAGTTTTTAAAAAAAATTTTAAAGGTAAAAATTGGATCGATTTGCTTCCCGGATTTTGCCTTTAACATAAATTTTAGTGATCTTTATTAAAAACAGTAAAAAAGTTATAGTAAGTTACTAAATGGAATCGAAAAGCCCCAAAGCAAATCAAATTCAATTATTACCTTTAAGAATTTTTTTAAATTTTTGACTGTGTTTTTGGTTTCGATCAAAATTAGTTTTAAAATTTTTTTTAATTTACAAAAAATAAAAATTTTTAAAGGGAAAATTAAATTAAATCATATGAAAAATTCCATAGGGACTGTTACCCAAAATTTAAATTTAATATAATAAAAACGGCTCCCAAATAAAAAAAACCCCTATTTTTAGGAATGTTTTCCAAAAAAAGTAACTAATAAAGTAATTTTAAAATATTTTACTATTACTAAAAAAATGTAACTAATTTAACAGTTACGGGTTACGATGGAAAAAAGAAACAAAAGTTAATTTAATTTACCAAAAAAAAGGGAAGGGGGAACGGGAAACTTTGGGTAAAAGGGAAACCGGGGGATTGGGCCCCAAACCCGGGTAAAACATATTTTAAGGAATAATAGGTATATTTTATCCGTTTTTAAGCAAATTAAGGGTTATGGGAAATTTTTTTTAAATTTTTTATTAATTTCCACCTTAAGCCCCATTCATTTCCCAATCGTTGAATCTTTTTAAATTTTGAAATTTAAATTGCTTTTAAACCCTTAATAAAATAATTTAAATTCCCCTGAAATATCGATATTCAGCTAGCCACATGTCATTCGAAATATCACCCACAAAATAGGGTTTTATAGTTTTTCTTTTAAAAAGCGTTTTGAAAGAAAAAATTAGTTACCTTTTGATTTATATTTTTTTTTTATTTCAAAATGTGTTAAAAAAACAATAAAAAAAAACAGCGCAATATTTTTTTTACAAACTTTTTTTTTATTTTTATTTTTCCCCTTTTATTTTTTAATTTAAATTTTAAAAATTTTTTTTATAAAAAAAAATTAACCCTCGGCTCAAATTTAATTGGGTTTTAACCAAAAAAAAAAATAAAAACTCGCGGGAAAAATGGGAGCCCTTATGCGGATCCCAATGCCCCAAAATTAATAAATTTAAAAATGAGTTTCTAAAGGGTCAAACCCCTTTTATTAAATTCAAATCTTAAAATTTTTTTTTTTAATTTTTTTTTTCCTAAATTAAATTTTTGTCCCTTTTTTTAAATTACCTTTTTTGAATAAAACGTTTAAATATTTTGTTAAATAATTTTTGAGTTAATTTTTTTTATATTACCCTTTAACCAAAAATTTTTAAAAATTATTCCCTTTTCCCAATGTATTCCATTCCCTTTAAAAATTATTTCATTTTCATGTTTTTAAATTTAAAGTGTTTTTTTTTTTTTCCCGGGTTTTTGGGTTGGTTCTTTTCCCGTTTTTAAAAAAACCCCCTTTAATTGGCTTTTGTTATTTCCCCCTTTTTTTCCTTTGTTATATTGTGGCCCCCCCTTAAATTTTTTTCCCCCTTTTTTTGTTTCTTTTTTCCCCCCAAATTTTTCCCTTTTTTCTCTTTTCTTTAAGGGGTTTTTCCAATTTTGGGTTTTTTTTTCCCCTTTTTTTGATTTGCTTTTTTATTTTTTCCTTTTTCCCTATTTTTTTTCCCAAATTAAATTTTTTTCCCCCCCCCTTTTTTTTTTTAAAGAAAACCTTTTTGATAATGTTTAAATTTTTCCCCAAAGAAATTTTTTTTTTTCTTTTAAAAATTTTTCCTTTTTGGGTTTTTTTTTTTTTTAAAAACCCCCTTTTTTTGCCCCCCAAAGTTATTTGGGCGTTTTTTGTTTTCCCCTCTTTTTTTGTCTTTTTTTGGGTTTTTTCCCTTTTTGTTTTTTTAAACCCCCCCCGGGTTTTTATTTTTGGGGCCGGCCCTTGGTCATGTTTGAATTTATCAATAAAAAAGAGGCCAATAAAAACGCTGAAAAAGGAAAAGTGTACCAAACCCTCAGGAGGACATTTCCCAAAGATCAAATAATGTGTAAAGGGCCCGGGAAAAAATTTTAGGAAAAAATTTTAGGGAAAAAACCCCCCCCAAAAGGGAAAAAATTTGGAAAAAAACCCCTGTGAACAAATTTTTCAAAGTAGTAATTTTTGGTAAAAAAATTAGATAGAAATAAAATAAGATAATATTTTAAATTTAAAACCCTTTTTTTAAAAAATTAAAAAAAATTGCCTTTTTTTTTTTTAATAATCAAACCCTAATTCCCAATTTTATGAATAGGGTTTAGGGAAAAAGACTTTAAAAATAATGAAATAAAAAAATTTTAATGTATATATAAAAACCCAATTAAAAAAATTTAATTTTTTAATTACAGTTTAAATATAAGGAAGCTAAAAATTTTGGTACATACAAAATTTTAAAAAACCGATACATGAGAAACATCATTTTCCCCTTAGGCCGGGGGAAAAAAGGAAAAAAAAACTTTCCCAAACCCAGTTACAGCAAAAAAACAAAATGATGACGATTAAAAACCGCGAAGAAAAACCATTTTCCTTTAATGAGTCGGGATTTTCTTTTAGAAAAGAACATTTTAAACAAATGGTTAACAATAAAAACAATAAAATTATTTTATAAATTTTTAAAACATTATTTTTTAAAAACTTGGGAAATAAAGAAATGTTTAAAATGTGTAATTTTTTTACTTTTAGATTTTTTTAATGATGACCCCCCAAAATTTGGAAAAGGAAATTTTTCGAAAATATATAAAAAAGCAAAAAACGTGAGTCAAAATAAAAAGAATATATTCCCCCCTTAAAAACCATGTAACTTCTGTTTAAGGTGGGGCGTTTAAAAATGGCACTTTACTTCCCTGGATTAATAAGGAAAAACCCCAAGAATACGAAAAGGAACATGACTATAAAAAAAAGGACAAAGGGGAAACAAGTAAATATAAAAAAAAATTTTACATCCGAGACAAAAAAGAGTAGGACAAAAACCCGAAAAAAAAAAAAATAAGGGAAAAAATTTCGCGAACCCCCTCTCGAAGCCTAGCAAAGGGGGGTTTTTTAGGAGGCAAGGTATAAAAAGGAAAGTTTTTTTTGAGTTTAACGATATCCGTCTTCGATAGGTCCCGCGCACGGACCATTACATATTTAATCCCCCCTTTTTTTTTTTTTTTAAAAAAAAAAATTTTTTTCCCCTTTAAAATTTTTTTTTCCCCCCCCCCCTTTTCCCCCGGGGCCCGGGGAAAGGGAAGGAAAAAAAAAAGGGGGAAAAAAAAAAATTTTTTTTTTTAAAAAATTTTTTTTTTAATTTTTAAATTTTTTAAAAAAAAAAAAAAAAACCCCAAAGGGTTAAAATTTTTTCCGGGAAAAAAATTTAAAAAACCCAAAATTTTAAATTTTTTTGGGGGGGGGGGGAAAAAAAAGGGGGTTTTTTGGGGGGGGTTTTTTTTTTCCGGGGGCCCCCCCAATTTCGGTTAAAAAAAAGGGGGGGGGAAAAACCTTTTAAAAAAAGGGTTTTGGGGAAAATTTTCCAAATTAAGGCCCCTTTTTTTTAATTTGGAAAAAAAATTTTAAAAAAACCCCCTTAAAATTTGGGGAAAAAAAAAGGGGGTTTTTTTTTTTTTTTTTAAAAAAGGCCTTTTGGGGAAAAAAAGGGGGGGAAAATTTTTAAAAAAAAGGGGGGGGGTTTTTTTTTTAAAAATTTAAACCCCCCAAAACACCAAATTTTTTTTAAAAAACAATTTTTTTTTACCCCGGGTTTTTGAAAAACCAAAAAAAAACCAAATTTTAAAAAACCCCCTTTTTTTTTAAAAAAAAAAAATTTTTTTGGGGGGTTTTTTTTTTTTGGGCCTTTCCCCCCCTTAAAAAAAAAATTTTTTAAAAAAAGGGGGGGTTTTGGGGCCCCCAAGGGGTTTTAAAAAACGGAAATTTTCCCTTTAAAAAAATGTAAAAATTTTTAAAAAAATTAAGGGGAAAAAAAAAACCGGTTTTTTCTTTTTGGGGGGGAAAAAAAAACCCCCGGGGGGGAAAAAAAAACCCCCCCCTTTTTCCTTTTAAAACCCCAAAACCCCCCCGGGGGGGTTTTTAAACCCCCCCTTTTTTTCCCCAAAAAAAAAAATTTTTTTTTTGGCCCGAAAAACTTTGGGTTTTTTTTTTTTCCCAAAAAAGGGGGGGGAAAAACCCCCCCCCCAAATTTTGGGGGGGGGGGGGGAAAAAAAAAAAATTTTTTTTTTAAAAAATTTTTTTTTCCCGGGAAAAATATTTTTAAAAAAAAAAAAAAACCCCCCGGGAAAAAAAAGGGTTTTTTCATTAAAAATTTTTAAAAAAATTTTTTCCCCCAAAAAAAAAGGGGGCCCCCAAAGGGGGGGTTTTTTTTTTTTAAAAAAAACCCTTTTGGGGTTTTGGGGGGAAAATTTGGAAAGGGAAAAAGGGAAAAAGGGGGTTCCCGGGTTTAAAAAAAGGGGCGGAAAAAAAACCCCCCCCAAAAAACCCCCCCGGGGGGGGGGGGGAAGGGGGAAAAAAAAACCCCCCCCCCGGGCCCCCTTTTGGGGGGGAAAAGGGGCCCCCAAAGGGGGGGCCCAAAAAGGGGGGGCCCCCCGGGGGGCCCCCCCCGGGGGGAAAAAAAAACCCCCCCAAAAAAGGGGGCCCCCAAACCCCCCCCCAAAAACCCCCCCTTGAAAAAAAGGGGGGGGGGAAAGGGAAAACCCCCAAAACCCCCCTTTTTGGGGGCCGGAAAAAGGGCCCCCCCGTTAACCCAAAAACCGGACCCTTTTTAACCCCCCCCCGGGCCCCCCCAAAAAAGGGGGGCCGGAAAAGGGGGGGGGCCCCCAAAAAGGGGGAAAAAACCCCCCCCCGGGGGAAGGGGGGGAAAAAAGGGGCCCCCCGGGGGGGGGGCCCCCCCCCCGGGGGGCCCCCCTCCCAAGGGGGGTTTCCCCCGGGGGGGGCCCCCCCCGGGGGGGGCCCCGGGGGGGGGTTCCGGGTTTTTTTTTGGGGGGGGGGGGGCCCAAAACCCCTTTTTCGGGGGTTTTGGGGCCCAGGGGGGGAACCCCAAAACCCCCCAGACCCGGGGAATGGGGAAATTTCCCCTTGGGGGCCCCTTTTTGGGGGGGGCCCCAAAAACCCCCCTTTTCCGGGGGCCCCCGGGGGCCCCCCCCATTTTCCCCCCTTTTTAAAGGGGGGGGTTGGGGGTTTTGGGGGGGGGCGGTTTGGGGGGGGTTGGGGGGGGGGGGGCCCCCGGGGTCCCCGGCCCAAAAAAACCCCGTTCCCCGGGCCGGGGAAAGGGGGGGTCCCGGGGAAGGTTTCCCCTGGGGAAACCCCGGGGCCCCCGGGGGGGGTTTTTTTTGGGGGGGGGGGGGAAAAAAACCCCCCGGGGGGTAAACCTTTTGGGGGGGGTTATTGGGGGGGGGGGGGGCCCCCTTTTTTTGGGGGGGGGGCCCCCCCCGGGGAAAACCCCCCCGGGGGGGGGGGGGCCCCTTTTTTCGCGGGGGCCGGGGGCTCCCCCTTTTGGGGGGAAAAAAAAAAAAAAAGGGGGGGGGTCGGCCCAAAAGCCCCAGTTCCCCGGGGGCCGGGCCCCCAAAAAGGGGGAAAAGGGGGGGGGGGGGGGGGACCAAATCGGCCCCGGGGGTTTTTGGGGGGGGGGGGAATTTTAACCCCGGGGTTTTGGGGGGGCCCCCCCCCGGGGGGGCGGGGGGTTGGGGAAAAAGGGGGAAAAGGGGGGCCCCCCCCCAAAAGGGGGGGCCCCCGGGCCCAAAGGGGGGGGGGGGGGGCCCCCCCCCCCCCCGGGGGGGTTTCAAGGCCCCCCCCAAAACCGGGGAAAAAAAAGGGGCCCCTTTTTTTGGGGGCCCCCCCCAAAAAAAAGGGGGGGCCCCCCGGGGGGGGGAAAATTTTTAAAAAAGGGGGGGGAAAAAGGGGGGCCCCCCCCGGGGCCCCCCCCCCGGGGGGGGGGGGCCCCCCCCCCAAAGGCCGGGGCCGGCCAAAACCCCCCAAAAAAAAAAAAAGGGGGGCCCGGGTTTTCCCCCCGGGGGGGGGGAAAATTCCCGGTTTCCCCCGGAAAAAAAAGGGGGGGGGTTTTTTTCAAAAAATTTTTTCCCCCTTGGGCCCCTTTTTTTTAATTTTTTGGGTTTTGGGGCCCCCTTTTAAAAAAACCCCCCCCCTTTTTTCCCCCCGGGAAAACCCCCCCAAAAAAAAAAAAGGGGGGGAAAAATTTTTTTTTTCCCTTTTTTAAAAAAAAAAAACCCCCGGGGGGGGGGGGAAAAAAAATTTTAAAAAAACCCAAAAAATTTTTTTTTTTTTTTTTTAAAAATTTTTTTTTTTCCCCCCCCCCCTTTTTTTTTTTTTTTTTTTTCCCCTTTTTTTTTTTCCCCCCAAAAACCCCCCCCAAAGGGAAACCCCGGGGGCCGGGGGCCCAAAAAAAAAATTTTTTTTGTACGTATGAATTGTGAAACTTTTATACAAGCAAATATTGTTATGACGTGACGCGAGAAGCCAGAAAAAAAACTCGTATTTAAAAATTTTTTGTCTCTTTATCACAAATAGACAGCTGCGTACTTTATTATTGTATTAACTTTAATCGTGGAAAAGCATTTGTTATTCTATTAACGCAATAAAAACTTCTTGGTGTTGGAAAAATATAATCGATCGGCCGGTAAAAGTAGACCTCCGGCATCCCCTTAAGAGAGGCTCTCTCTCTCCCGCGAAGACGCCGACAGTCGCCGTAATTTCTGTATACCGTTATTTGGAAATAAATTCGTGTCGTTGTAATTATTGTGCCGTCTCTAGCCCGTTAGAATTTATCCGTCTTATTAAGTATTCGTCTCTACAGTCGCACATGAGAGATAGCGTATTCTTTCTCGCGCTTACGATTATTTGGGTCGTTTAGTTATTTTTGTGTATTTGCGTGGGAGGACGTCCCGCGTCATAGATATCAGGTGAAAATCGCGCGGAACCGACTATAGTTTATGGGAGATTTCGTAGGGCCGCGGTTATTAGAATTCCTTATTTCGCACGGACCATATGAAGTCTCGTGCGTGAAGAATCATCCGTCAGCTACGGACCAATACTCCCGGGTTCCGCGCGTAACGGTGATATATATCCGCGTCGGGGTCGTCACAAAGTCACGAGACCATAACAACGCGCCGCGTTTCGCCGTACTTTCGCCGTACATTATCTTGACGAATGTAATATCCGATTTCGATTTCTTTGCGTTCCGACGTCGTATAACCCTCTCCGCTCGCCACAAACGAGTGCGCGGATTGCAATTAGTAGCGTATCGACATGATATTATATTAAAGTCTTTCTTTTGTACACCATATTACCCACACTTTTATTTTTTTTTTTTGGTTTACTCTTCATTCACCGTACTGTTAAATATATTTCATTACTATTACATTGGAGTATTCTAAATAGCCACTCTCGAATTCCGTTCTCTCTCTCGTCCGAACTCCCCCCCCCCTCTACCCCTTGACGCCCGAGCGAGTTGAGTATTGCCGTCGCGGAAATTTTCGGGATTTTTTACGATCTATGAAGGTTCTCGGCCGATTTGTGAATTTTCAGAGTGGCGTGAATCTCGCGCCTGGCGCCCAAGCAAACACAATTTTTTGGTGTCTTCACGAATTTCCCGTTTTCCGCGCCGAAGGGCTCTGTGAAGTTGGCACGGCTTTTTCGATTTTCAAAAAAAAACATATGAGTTCTAGTAGCACTTTTAAGAGTTCTAGAGTTCCTGATAGGTTTCGCAAATAGTTCTGTCAATTTGAGGTCAAAAAACAAATTTTTTAAAAATGTGCTAACTTCCCGTAGCACGACACTTACGCAAAAAAAATTTTTATTCGTGTATATCGATAGATACGACGAGATCTAGAGTTCTGATAGATTTAACAATGTTCCGGCAACTATGCATTCACGAGTTAAAAAACAAAATTTAAAACGATATTTGTAAAAATTTATCTTGTTGGCTAATAGAAATATCATTTCTCAGGCGCAATTTGCAAGTTACCGATTTTAAAAAATAACTCGTTACAGTTACAGTTACTCTAAAAGTAACGAGTCGTTACTTTTCAGTTACTTTTTAAAAATAATTATACATTGTTTTAAATATAAGGAGCTTACATTTTATGCACAATTACAGTCAAGTATTTAAAAAATTCTTGAATGTAATATTGATCGATTTGCTTGCGACTTTGCAATTAACATCAATGTATGAATGATCTTTATATACAACAGTAAAAATAGTTATAGTAAGTTACTAAATGGTAATCGCAAAGTCGCAAGCAAATCGATCAATTATTACCTTTAAGAATTTTTTTAAATATTTGACTGTGATTGGTCGATCTTAATTATGTGTTATATTATTTTATGTACACAAAATGAAAATTTTAGGTAAAAGATTAAATCATATGAAGATCCATATGCTACTGTTATCAAAATTTAATTTAATAATATAACGGCTACCATACTTAAACAATACTTTTAGCGCATGTTTCCAAAAAAAGTAACTAATAAAGTAACTATTAAAATAGTTACTAGTTACTAAAAAAATGTAACTAAGTTACAGTTACAGTTACAGATGGAAAAAAAGTAACGAAGTTAAGTTATAGTTACCGAAAAAAAGTAACTGTAACTGTAACTTCGTTACAAGTAACTCACTTCCCAACCCTGGTATACATATATTAATAACATATATATGTATATGTATACGTATTTAGCATATATTAATGTATAGTAAATTCATTTTTATAATTTTCACTTAGCCCATTCACATTGCCCAATCGTTGAATCTGTTTAATATGACAATTATTGCATGTAACATTATATACATATATTTCATACATGTATATCGATATGTTCAGCTAGCCACATGTCATTCGAATATCGAGCCACGTAATATGTTTATAGATTTCTATTGAAGCGTATTGCAGTAAAAAAATTAGTCTATACTTTGATTTATATTTTATTTTATTTACTAATGTGTTAAAATAACAATACAAAAACAGCGCTAAGTATTTTTTGTACATTACATTTTTTTTACTTTTATTTTTACTTTTATTTTTTAATTTAAATTAAAAATTTTTATAAAAAAACTATTAATCTCGGCTCGAATTATTGTGTTACAATAAAAATAAAATCTCATCTCGTCGGCAATCGGAGCCTATGCGGATGACATGCACAAAATTAATAAATTAAAATGAGATCTCAAGTCAAACTCATTTATTAAATTCTAATCTTAAAAATTTTTATTTAACTTTAAATTTTTTTAATTTCCTAAATTTAATTCTTTGTGCCTTATATTACCTTTTTTGAATATACGTTTAAATATATTTGAATTAAATAATTATTTAGAGATAAATAATTTATTTTTTATATATATCTATTTATCTAAATATTTTATAAAAATATATAATAACTTTACAATGTATATACATTCCAGTTTAAATTAATTACATAATTATTCATGTTATTTAAATATAAAGATGAATAAATATATATATATATATATTTTACTGACATTATTTTGTTATTGTATATATTATAAACGTTTTAAAATAAAGCAATAATTATACATTTGTATCATTATAAGAAATTTATCTAAATATTATATATTATGTTGTCACTTACTTAGTGAGTGCAACTTTTTGATTTGACTACTTTTTGATGCTAATATTTTAACCTTTTTTCTCGTATTATCAATATAATTATTTAGCGCAATTTTTTGATTTTACTACTTTTTGATGCTAATATTTTAATTTTTTTTCTAGTATTATTAACAAAAATAAAATATAATTTATAAATATAATTTTTGAGAAAATATTTTTGATAATGATTAATTTTTGCAAAGAATTATTTTGGCTATAAACATAATTTTTGAGAAGATTATATTTTTTATTATTATAAAGAACTATTTTTGCTGACGAAAGATATAACTTAGCGCTTTTTTTTTACATCTGTGATGTCTTTTTTTGTGGGATCATATTATAACATTATAATAATGTTTATTAATTGAAAATTAAATGGTTTATATGCTTTGCAGACTTGGTCAGTGATTGAATTTATCAATATAGAAGGCCAATCAAACGCTGTAGAAGTTGTACCAACCTCATGGATGACATTTACAAATGATCAAAAATGGCCGGAAAAAAATGTTAGGAAATATATATTACGGAAAGAACCCCCAAAAGACAATTGGCAAAAATACATAGTGCAACTAATATTTCAAAGTAGTAAGTATTGTCATAAAAATATTGATAGTATATAATAAGATAATATCTTAATTAAACATGTTTTATATTAAAAAAATGACTTTTTCGTATTTAATATATCAAATCATAACTTCCCAATATTTATGAATACGGTTATGGAAAAGACTTATATAAATCATGTAATACAAATGTATGTATATATATAGACAATTAATAAAATAATTTGTAATTACAGATTCATATAAGGAAGCTATAGATGTTGTACATACAAAAATTCGAACCGATACATGAGATACATCATGTTCGCAATTAGGCCGAGGGAAAAGAAAAAAGAAAACATTCCAACCAGTTACAGCAAACAACTTAAATGATGACGATTCAAATCCGCGAATGACACCATCTCCGTTAATGACTGACTGTCATGGATTTGCATTTAGAAAATGAACAGTTGACAAATGGTATAACAATAAATAAATATATATATTATTTTTATAAATCTTTAACATTATTTTTTTAACTTGCAAATAAAGTAATGCTTAATAGTGTAATTTTTTATACATTTAGATTTGATTAATGATGATAACCAAAACTTGGACAAGGATATCGAAAATATGGATGAAACAGCAATAAACGTGAGTCAAAATAAAAAGAATAATATTGCCTCTGAAGACCATGTAACTTCTGATGAAGGTGTGGCGATTACATCGTCACATACTTCCCTGAGATTAATAAGGAAAACACGCATACGAATACGAACACTGACATATACGAAAAGGACAAAGGCACAAGTAAATATAAATAAAATATTACATACGAGACGAAAGACGAGTAGGACAGAAACGAAGAAATAAAAATAAATGGAAAATTCGCGAAGCCTCTCGAAGCCTAGCGAAGGGCGTTTTAGGAGGCAAGGTAAAATAGGAGATTTTTGAGATAACGATATACCGTCTTCGATAGTCGCCGCGCACGGACGCATTACATATTTAATCCGAGCGATATATCTAACTGTATTCACGCGTACCGTTTACACTAAAGAATATATTCAGTTATTCCAATCATTGCATAACTTTATTTAATTCCCGCATCGTTCCTCCTAAGCACTCGCGACGCGCGAAAGAGACGCTAAAGTGGTGACCCCGACGTGATCGCGAGAGAGCGGGAATTCGCGATTCTTTTGTGCTCGCGTGAGAGAGCGGTACATTTTTTACTTTTTATTGTGACGACCGGTGAGACGATCTATTCGATCGGACCCGGGAAAAGTGATAGTGACCAGTTGCGTGTAAAAAAAACGATTTGACATGATTGTGACGCTAGACGATGGAATGATCGGTTCGCGCGTAGAGACGGAGGCGCGGGCGTACGAGCGGCCGCGTGTGCGGATGCAGCAGGCGGCCTCGATCGCGATGCAGGCGGCCCCAAGTGCGATGCAGGAAGCCAGGATGGAGATGCGACTGGCGCAAATGCGGCTTGCGATGCAGCGAGAGATGGCGGAACATCTGACGGCCATACGTAAGTCGATGGAATCAATTGGTGATAACCGATGTCGCGACGATGATCGACGTCGTTCGCGACCTCGTTCGCGTTCACGTTCACGCCCGCGAGCGCGATCCGGCAGCCGTGGTCCACCGGCCAGCGGCGTATGCTGGTATCATTGGCAGTTTGGAGCGGACGCCAGACAGTGCAGGGCACCCTGCTCGATGCAGCAGGGAAACGCAGGGGCCGGTCGCTAGTGGCGGCGAGCGACTCAGGCCACGGTACGCGACGCCTATTTGTGACCGACGCGACTTCAAAAGTGACGTTTTTAATTGACACGGGTGCGGATCTCTGCGTGTACCCTCGGAAAATGGTTCGAGGACCACGACAGAGATCCACCTACGAACTTTCGGCCGCCAACGGCACACCGATTTTGACGTACGGAACAGAGACACTGCAATTGAATTTCGGATTACGACGGGCATTTTCGTGGCGGTTCGTGGTCGCGGACGTCTCGAAACCGATAATCGGCGCCGATTTTCTCGCACATTACGGACTGCTGGTGGACTTACGCGGATCGCGTTTAATCGACCAATTGACGAGTCTAACCGCGCGTGGACGTTGCATCCAGTGTGATGCACCCAGCGTAAAGACAATCACGGGAGAAACGCAGTACCACCGATTGCTGGAGCAGTACGCCGACATCGCGAGGCCGGACGGACGTCCGGGAGGCGCGATCCATGCCACGCGGCATTACATAGAGACGACACCGGGACCGCCCGTCGCGTGCAGGCCGCGGAGACTCGCTCCGGACCGATTGGCGGCGGCGAAGCGAGAGTTTCGGAAAATGGTGGAAGCCGGGGTCGCACGACCTTCGAATAGTTGCTGGTCGGCTCCCCTGCACATGGGGCCAAAGAAAGGCGAGGAATGGCGGCCCTGCGGAGATTACAGGGCGTTAAACGCGCGAACGATTCCTGATCGCTACCCGGTGCGACATATTCAAGATTTCGCGCAGGCTCTCGCCGGAAAGACAGTGTTTACGACGTTGGACTTGGTGCGCGCGTATCATCAAATTCCGGTGGCGGAAAAAGACGTGCCGAAAACGGCGATCACCACGCCGTTCGGCATGTACGAATTTCCGTACATGTCGTTCGGATTACGCAACGCGGCGCAGACATTCCAGCGCTTCATAGACGAAGTTCTGCGCGATTTCGATTTTTGTTACGCGTACATCGATGATATCCTCGTCGCGTCATCATCGGAGGAAGAACATCGCGAACACCTGCGGATGTTGTTCGAGCGCCTTCGAGAATACGGGGTCGTCATCAACCCCGCGAAGTGCAGGTTCGGCCAGAGTAGCGTGGAATTCCTCGGATACGAGGTTTCCGAAGGAGGAACTCGCCCGCTGCCGGCGCGGGTGGAGGCGATACTGACGATGCAGTCGCCGAGGACGGCGAAGGAACTTCGGAGATATTTGGGCATGGTGAACTTCTATAGGAGGTTCATGCCCGGGGCCGCCGAAGTATTGACGCCCCTGAACGATCTTCTACAGGGGAATATCAAAGGAAAGGCGACGATATCGTGGACGGCGCGGGCTCAACAGGCATTCGAGGCATCGAAAACCAATCTAGCCCAAGCTGCACTGTTGAGACACCCCAGGGTGAACGCGGAGCTCGCTTTGTTTACCGACGCGTCCGAACAAAGCATCGGCGCGTCGTTACAACAACGAGGCAAGGACGGCTGGGAACCCTTGGCGTTTTTCTCGAAAAGGCTAAGCCCAGCCGAAACGAAGTACAGTGCGTTCGACCGAGAGCTTTTGGCAGTTTATCTGGCGGTGAAGAACTTTCGGCACATGGTGGAAGCCCGCACGTTCGCGATATATACGGATCACAAGCCAATCATATACGCATTCCGCCAGAAGCCCGAGAAGAGCACGCCGCGACAGTTCCGCTACCTGGACTTCATCGGGCAGTTCACCACCGACGTTCGACACGTAGCGGGCGTGGAAAACGTCGTGGCCGACGCGTTGTCGAGGATCGAGGAGCTCAATTCTCCCCTGGATTACGCCGCGTTGGCGGAATCGCAGGAGAAGGACGAGGAGATCGGAGAGTACCTGAGGCGAGAGTCCGGGCTGAAGCTCGAGAAAGTAGAGATTCCCGGAATCGGGAGAGCAATTTACTGCGACACGGCAACAACAACACCACGACCATTCTTGACAAGGCCTTTTCGCCGGGCCGCATTTGACCTGATTCACAATTTGGCGCATCCAGGAATAAAGGCGACGGGCAAGCTCGTGGCGCAGCGCTTCGTTTGGCCGTCGATGGGCGCCGACTGCCGAGTCTGGGCTCGAGCATGTGTGCCTTGCCAGCAATCGAAGATATCGCGACACGTGTCGGCACCGCTCGGAGCAATTGCTGCGCCGTCCAGCAGGTTCGAGCATGTCCACCTGGATATCATCCTGATGCCGGTCTCGGAGGGCAAACGATATTGCCTGACGTGCGTAGACCGTTTCACACGATGGCCTGAGGCGTTCCCGTTGCGAGATCAGGAAGCGGAGACGGTCGCGAGGGCCTTCTACGGAGGGTGGATCTGCCGATTCGGGGCGCCCGTGCGGATAACCACGGACCAGGGGCGCCAGTTCGAGTCCCATCTTTTTCGGCGGCTCAGCGAGCTGACGGGCGTGCAGCAGCTGAGGACGACGGCGTACCACCCGCAGGCGAACGGAATGGTCGAGCGGTTCCATCGCCAGCTCAAGGCGGCCATCAAATGTCAGCAAGACGATCGCTGGACAGAGGTGCTGCCGACGGTGCTGCTTGGGATCCGAGCAGCGTGGAGAGACGACCTGCAGGCGACCGCAGCGGAGCTGGTGTACGGCCAGACGCTGAGGATCCCGGGGCAATTTCTGAGCCGACGGCCTACGGACAGCGAGGACGACGCTGCCGACTTCGCGAGGACGCTGCGTGAGCAGTTCGAGGAGCTACGACCGGTGGACGGTACCCGACACGGGGAGCGACGGCCGTTCATGTACAAGGACCTGGCGACGGCCGAACAGGTGTTCGTGCGACACGAGGGACCGAAAAAGATGTTGCAGGCGCCGTACGAGGGGCCGTACGCAGTCATCAGCCGAGGCGACAAAGTCTTTGTCGTGCGTATGCACGGCAAAGAGAAAACGGTCTCAATAGACCGTCTTAAACCGGCTTATATTTTACAGAGCGAGCCAGAAAACAACAGCCCGGCAGAGTCGACGGCACGAGACCGGGACACCGAGGTCGAGCAGCGAAACGCGCGAGAGGACGCGAGGCCGCTGCCCCGAGAGAGCCAGAGAACAACGAGAGCGGGAAGAAAGGTCCGATTCTCGAGTCGTTTCCAGGCGGGCCTGTAGCACCGGGGAGCCAGGATGGGCAGCAAACCCGTGAGAAATCACCGCAGAACGGAAATATTTAAAAAAAAAAAATTTTTTTTTATACGGTTCGCGACTCTTTAATTTTTTTTTTTTGACTAGTATTCGCGATTTCAAATTTCTTTGATTTGTGTTATCGTCGAAAATTTATGTATACACGGCAACAGCGACATAAGCCGCGAAGCGCGAGAAGAAAAATTTGACGCGTATCGAGAACTTGTATATTCTGCGTTTTATATTTATTCTTGTAATTTAAATGGACGAGTCTCAGACCGAGAGCGACGGGCGACGGAATAACGTTAAGCACAGCGAAAATTCTTCACGTATAGGTTGTCGGTATTCATTAGCATTTATTTATTACATCATTGTTATTTATTATTATTTATTTATTATTTATTTTTTTGTCACGTCATATTTATTCTCGACTTGGCGCTCGAATTTATAACGGCGAGCAAATGGTAACATTCGTCTCGGTCTGCCATCGAAAAAAGAAAAACTTTTGCGAAACAGTGCATCACGCAAACGTATCGTGCTATCGGTATAGCACTGGCGGGGGAGTACTGTGGCGATTACATCGTCACATACTTCCCTGAGATTAATAAGGAAAACACGCATACGAATACAAACACTGACATATACGAAAAGGACAAAGGCACAAGTAAATATAAATAAAATATTACAGACGAGACGAAAGACGAGTAGGACAGAAACGAAGAAATAAAAATAGATGGAAAATTCGCGAAGCCTCTCGAAGCCTAGCGAAGGGCGTTTTAGGAGGCAAGGTATAAATAGGAGATTTTTGAGATAACGATATACCGTCTTCGATAGTCGCCGCGCACGGACGCATTACATATTTAATCCGAGCGATATATCTAACTGTATTCACGCGTACCGTTTACACTAAAGAATATATTCAGTTATTCCAATCATTGCATAACTTTATTTAATTCCCGCATCGTTCCTCCTAAGCACTCGCGACGCGCGAAAGAGACGCTAAAAAGGTATAAACAAATAATTTTTGGTACAATAAGGTATTAAACAATACAAGTCGATTTTAAGTAATCCCGCTTAATATATATATAGTGTCTATTAATTTATTAATTTAATATTAAATAAATACAATAATGATACTAAAAATTTCCATTATTTAGATCCTAAAGATGCTGTTAATCCAGTAAATAATATGATACCAACCGATATCATTTTTGAAAATTTTCCAGCAGGTAATCATTCATATTTATTGTTCTTTTGTTTATAGTAATATAATTTGTAAATTTATATTTCAGATATTCAGAATATTGTTTCAATCCTGCAAAACACGATTGCGATTAAAAAATTATTGGAACAACAAAATGCATTTTTAAAGCAATTAGAGCGTACAAATAATTCGCTTCCACTGCTCTCAGCATCTGGTTCAAGCTATAGTAGTACTTTTTCTCTTATTCCGAACAAACCTTTCAAGAAATTTACAAAATTACTTGATTTCGACATCGCATTAAAAACTAATGAGGAAGGACAAAAACAAATGGTAAAAATAGTCTACATTTCTTATTTCTTGTTTTTTGAATATTTGAGACAAAATTCAAGGTTCGAGCTGGTAAAATAATGTAAATGGTTAGAAAGAAATTGCTTTCAAAAGCAATTTTGATTGTTCAAGCTTGATTAAACTAGGATTATTTTATAACATTCATTATAATTTCATTGTACCATTGTTGAATATGCCAAAACTACTGATATCTATTTTTAAAAAATATATATTTAACCCTTTTTCCTTCTGACTAACTGACTTTAATTGAAATTAAAATAGACAAAAAGGATGCTCAATATTTACCAGAAAAGGCTCGAACAATTGTATATATATATATATATGTATTTACATTTTTTTCGTAGGAAACATTTGTCTATTTATTAGGAGGCACTTCTCCCCACGATCAAATAAAAGCTGGACTAGAAAAAATATTTACTAATAAATTGGGTACAAAATGTTCTTGGATGGGTCGCAAAGGCAACTTCGAAGTGAACACACTAATAATTATGGACATTTTAAAACGTATATAGAAATGTAAAAATATATAATTATAAAAAATTAATGCTTTTAATAGCATAATAATTGTACCGGTACTATATTAACTTTTTTTTTGTTACATTTGTAGGATCGACTAGAAAACACTTTCCATTTTTGACAAATAAACAATTTCAGAACTATGTGTCAGCTTGGTTAAGGCACTCAAAAACGCGCTACGACAGAGAACTAGTATGTTTTACGTTTTACTTGTATATTTTAGTTTTCGATATAACAACATATTTATTATTACTTTTATTTTTTACAGGCAAAGCAACAACGTCAATAAGTTTTATCATTTTTTAAGTATCACAATAATAGTTACTTGTGTATTTAGTGTTGTAACGGTTCACCTTTCCCGACGCCGCGGATCGGCTCGCCGGTTCCAGAATTCGGGAGGAAGGGGGAGATTCAGACTCGCTTATTCCTTATTAACAATACTTTGGTTTATTCAAAAAGAAACAAGTAAACAAAATGATTGTTGGCATAAAGCCTAAATAGAGAAACTTATTGACTACTCGGTATAAACGAAATGTTTGTTGGCATAAAGCCCTAAATAGAGAAACTTATTGACTACTCGGTATAAACAAAATAAGGAGGCGTATAGCCTGTAGCGGTGTCCGGAAAAGATTTACAAATTACCCGGTATAACTTAGAGATACGGTGTACGGAGGCGTATAGCCTATGGCAGGAAGAAACCGGAAACCGGGAAACCCGGCGTAATGACGAGAAACCCGTCACCCGGTGTATAGCAGGAAGAGACCGGAAACCGGGAAACCCGGCGTAACAACGAGAAACCCGTTGCCCGGCGTGTAGCAGGAAGAGACCGGAAACCGGGAAACCCGGCGTAACAACGAGAAACCCGTTGCCCGGCGTGTAGCAGGAAGAGACCGGAAACCGGGAAACCCGGCGTAACAACGAGAAACCCGTTGCCCGGCGTGTAGCAGGAAGAGACCGGAAACCGGGAAACCCGGCGTAACAACGAGAAACCCGTTGCCCGGCGTGTAGCAGGAAGAGACCGGAAACCGGGAAACCCGGCGTAACAACGAGAAACCCGTTGCCCGGCGTGTAGCAGGAAGAGACCGGAAACCGGGAAACCCGGCGTAACAACGAGAAACCCGTTGCCCGGCGTGTAACAGGAAGAGACCGGAAACCGGGAAACCCGGCGTAATGACGAGAAACCCGTCACCCGGTGTATAGCAGGAAGAGACCGGAAACCGGGAAACCCGGCGTAACAACGAGAAACCCGTTGCCCGATACTAAAGGTAGGAGGCCAGAAACCGAGAAACCCGGCGTAACAACGAGAAGCCCGTTGCCTGGCTAGGAGGTCCGGAACAGGACTGGTGCCGGCTCATCCGTCGAGCCGGCTTATATACCCTGCCGGCGGTTCCCCCACTCTACCTCGAGGCTGTGGTGGGGGTAACGCCGGCGTCGTAGTGGGGCGCCTCTGGGGGTTGTAGTGGGGCGCCCCTGGGGTAGGGTGGCCCGTGTATCAGTTATGATTTTGTGCTTAGGGGCGCCTTAGGCGCCATAGCCTCAAGTGGCGGGCGGGTGATCGGCCCGCGAGGCGTTAGTAACGGCTACGCCGTTACACTACCCCCTCCCTAGACGGCGGATCGCACGTGGTCGGCCGAATCGGTCGACCCGTATCGGTCCACCGTCCAGTAGGGGAGGTGGCTCGGAACTTCCGAGTGGCGTGGGCGGTATGGCGCTGGAGGAATCACGGCGGCTGGCCCGGTCCTACGCCCCGATGGTTTCCTCGTCCTCTTCCTCGGATGCCGCCTTGAGGTCCTGCACATGGATGTGGCGGTGCCATCGTCCTCGGGCGTCCTTGAGGTCAACGATTACGGGGGATACGATCCTCCGGACAGTCATCGGTCCGCTGTACTTCGGGGCCAGCTTGGCGTTGAACGCGTTGGCCTTGCTGGACAGGGGGCGGTCGCGTTTCCAGACGCGTTCGCCCAGCTGCGGTCGCCAGTCTCGTCGCCTCAGGTTGTACGGCTTCTCTTGCCGCTGGAAGGCCCGGGCGAGGTGGATTCGGACCACCTTGTAGGCGTCCTCCAACTGGGTCTGGCGGGTGCTTGGTCCTGGTGCTGGTGCGGTTCCTGGTCGATCCTCTGGATGTGGGCGAGCGAGCTCTCGGCCATGCAGGATGTAGGCCGGAGTGTATCCGGTGGCCTCATGTCGGGCGGTGTTGATGGCGAACTGTATGGCGGGGATTCGCTCGTCCCAGTCTTTGTGCCGCCGGCCTACGTACTGGCTGATCATTGTTTTAACCGTACGGTTCGCTCGCTCTACCGGATTGCATTGCGGAGTGTACACGGGGGATGTCCGATGTTGTATCCCGTAGGAAGCTAGCAAGGCCTTAATGCGTTGCGCGACGAACTGAGTCCCGTTATCGGACACCAGGGCGACCGGACACCCGTGCCGGTATATCAGGCGGTCGGTGAGTGCTCGGGCTACGGCTACGGCGGTGGCTTTTTTAAGCGGGACCATTTCGATCCACTTACTGAACCGGTCTTGTATGGTTAATAGCCAGGTATGGCCGCTAGTGGATCGAGGCAGGGGACCGATCAGGTCTACGGCGGCTTGTTCCCATGGTGCGCGGACAGAGGTGGCCATCATCCGACCAGCCGGTCGTTGTTGACTGGCCTTGTGCCGCGCACAATTAGCGCACCCTCGGACGTACCGGGCAATTTCCCGAAACATGCCGGGCCAGTAATATAGCTGGGCCACCCGAGCCAATGTTTTGGAAATGCCTAGGTGCCCGGCGGCCGGGTCGTCGTGCATTCGCTGAAGCAGGGCGGGTCGTTGGTCTGTAGGCACGCACTGCTTCCATTGCTCTTCGGCTGGTGTTTCCCGGAAGTCCAGATCGTGGAGTATATGCCTGTACAATCGTTGATCCTGGATTTTATAGTCCGGGTGATCGGTCGGATGTCTCCGTACTTCGGCTAGTTTACGGTGGTACCACCGGCATTTCGGCCGGGTCACCGCCAAAGCTTCCGGGAGGCGGGAGAGGGCATCTGCCACCTGGTTAAGTGTCCCGCGCCGGTACTGGATGTCGAAATCATGTTGTTGTAATTCGAACATCCAGCGGGCTAGTCGTCCGGTAGGGGCCTCGATGTGTTGTAACCACTTTAAAGCTTGGTGGTCGGTCACGACGGTGAATCGGTAGCCCTCGAAATAATCCCGCATCCGGCGTATACCCCACACGACGGCCAAGCACTCTAGTTCGGTAGCGCTATAATTCTTCTCGGCTGTGTTGAGGGTCCGGCTGGCGTACGCGATAACCCGCTCTCCTTCGCCGAGGTGTTGGGTTAATACGGCCCCTAACCCGTGGGCGCTGGCGTCGGTTTGTAGTAGAAATGGTCGCGCAAAATCTGGACAGGCGAGGACAGGTGCGGTGGTTAAGGCCTGTTTTAGTTTCCGGAACGCGGTTTCCTCTTCTTTTGCCCAGGTCCAGCGCGCTCTCTTTTTAGTGAGTCGAGTGAGAGGGGCGGCGATAGTGGAGAAGTCAGCGATGAATCGGCGGTACCATGACGCTACCCCCAGAAATTGCCGAACCCTGCGGAGGGTCGTGGGGGCAGGCCAATCGGTAATGGCTCGCACTTTTTCTGGGTCCGTCCGGATTCCGTGCCGATCGATAACGTGTCCGAGGTACCGAAGACTTGGCCGGCAGAAGTGACACTTTTCTGGGTTGAGGCGGAGTCGGGCGTCACGGAGGCGGCGAAAGACTTCGGCCAAGTGGCCTAGGTGCTCCTCGAAAGTACGGGATGCGACAACTATGTCGTCCAAGTAGACGAGGACGTGTGGTTCTAACTCGGGTCCTAGCACGGTGTCGAGCAGCCGTTGGAAGGTGGCCGGTGCTGAATGCAGTCCGAATGGCATGACGCGGAACTGCATCAGCCCTCTCCCTGGCACCGTGAAGGCGGTTGCGGGGCGGCTCTCAGGAGTTAGTGGCACTTGCCAATACCCGCTGCGTAGGTCCAACGTGGACAAGTAGTGTGCGCCTCGTAGCTTATCTAAGGTGGCGGCAATGTGAGGCAGCGGGTATGCATCTTTTTCTGAGGCCGCGTTTAATCGGCGGAAGTCTATACAAAATCGGTAGGTCCCGTCTTTCTTCTTTGCCAGCACTATCGGAGAGCTCCAGGCGCTGGTGGAGGGCTCGATGACTCCTTCGGCTTCCATCTTTTGGACCTCTTGGTCGATCACGGCTTGCATGGCCGGATTACGGGGCCGATATCGTTGTTTAATGGGCGGCCCCGGTTTTAGCCGAATTTGGTGTGTGGCTTTGTCGGTCGGGCCGCGGACCGATTCGAACTTTGGAAGTTCGTTATTTAGAAAGGCCTGTAGCCTTAGCGCCTCGCTGGTAGTTCCTGGGCTGATACTGGCTGTCGCGATTCCATCTTTGGTTGTTGTCTCGGTGACAGGTCTGGGCGGCGGGCGCAGCTCGACTCCTAATTTCGCCCAGAGGTCTATGCCTATTAGTACGGCGTTGTCTAGTTGTGGTAGTACGGAGAAGCGGTGGCGGTACGATTTTCCTCGTAACCTGACCGTTGCTTCGATGGTCTCGGCAATGGGGACTTGCGTCCCGTCGGCCAGGCGTATCTGGGCTGCCTTGAGATCTGGGCTAGACGGTGTGCGGTTGATTCGGCGGGCCGTTTCAGCGTTTACAAATGAGATCTCTGAGCCGGAATCGAGGAGGCCCCACAAATGTTGTCCGGCGATCTGGATCCGGAGGTGCGGTCTCGGGTTGTATTTTAGGTCGAGTCGGGCTGGACGACGGCCGCGACGTCTCCGGCCCGCACCCCGTTTCCCGTCGGGGGGTGGCAGTCACGGGTGAGGACCCCGTCCTTGCCACATCTCGAGCAGAATTTCTTCGGAGGTCGCTGGCAGTGCAGGCGTGTATGTCCTCGTTGCTTGCACCTCCAGCAACATTCCTCCCGACTGTAGACCGCGGAAGCTACGACCGGGGTGTGGCTTTGCGGCACGTCCCTTCGTCGTTCCTGTCTTCGGCGGTCGGCCTCTTCGTATTCGGTGGCTCGGATGCTCAGATCCCCGACGCTGAGCACGTCCGCCCGACTTTTAACTTTATTCTTGTTCTCTTTCTTGTCTCATGTTCTCTTTTTTATCTTTCCTTTGTTTTCGCTGTCGAGCGAAACGAAACTATTCCGCCGCACTGTTGTCAAAATCCATTTCTGTCACATTGGCATGACGGAAAATTACTTCTCCTAAAAAAATTGAAGTATGAAACATGTTTTGAAATAAAATATTTCAATATGTAAGTTAATTTTTCTATATACATACTTCCTATTATTTTCATAAGATGCAAGTTGTACAGTTTAAAATTATTCCTTATTCCTTTCCAGGAACACTGTAGTGCGCATTCATTTGTGAATGTTTTTTGTAATATTCTATGAATGTTAACTCGCGGATTATTTCCGCCTATTTTTATTATAAGCCCCTTCTGTAAAAATATATATACATAAAAAAACTTATCACAGTAATATATACATAATAATATATATATAAAATTTAAAAAAAGGCAAATATTGTAGGCCAACTAAACGAGCAATTAAATAAGATCTAAAGATTTATTAATAATTAAATTCTCATTCCGTTAGAGAAACAATATACAGCGTAAACGTTTCGACTGCACTACAGTCTTTCTTAATACGTAAAAATCAAATATTAAAATACAAAGTTAAATATTAAAATACAAAGTTGGTTAAACATTAAAATACAAAGTTAAACGATTCTTCGCTGATGACCAATAGATGAGTAAGCCGATTGGTCTGAGATTCCAAGTTTTGCGACATTTAATCATGCTGTGGATATTTTACGCGAATTAAATTAATATCAGAGAGATAAAATTAAAAAATCTTTCAACTTACATTATCGTTTTAACAAGTTCTTCTTCTCGACATTTCAAGTGTGTGTTGCGAAGTCTAAATAACAAATGTCAAGGTAGAGAGTGTGATGTATTTATTTATTACCAATGTTTTTTCTAAACTATGATTCAGCTAATTTTTTAAGTATGTCAAAATAGCTACTGTCTAGCAATTCGGTGTCTCTGTTTAAATTAATTCCATTTTTCTGTTTTTTAATGTGGATCATTTCAGATATTAGTCTTTTATGGTAATTCTTTTCATGATCCATAATCTTAGTGTTATCCCAGTCAAATGTATGCTGTTTATTTAGAATGTGTTCCGTGACAACCGAATGTTTAGCAGAGTCTAATTTAATATTATTTTTATGTTCTTTAAGTCTTGTTCCTAACTGTCTTTTTGTCTGTTCGACATATGTGGCGTCACAATCATTGCAATTTAATCTATAAATAACATTAGAGTTCGTGGGACAATCATTTCTGTCCTTTTGAACCCTTATGAAGTCATTCAACTTTTTAATGCAACGATATCCTACCACTACGTCAGGTCTTCTTATTGCTGAAGCTATTGACTTTATCAGAAATTGATTCTATATATGGTATGACAAAATATTTAATGTTCGTATTTGTGTTATTAGTATCTATTATATTGTTGTTGTTAGACTTGTTAAATTTCTTCGTTGAAAGATTTTTCAATCTGCGTTTTATTTCTATGAAAATTAAGTCAAGAGGATAACCATTGGATAGCAAAATATTAATAGCTTTCTCTATATTTTTTTTGTGAAATTGAGAATATAATTATCTTATTAATTATTTAAGTAAATTACTGTTAATCGACAGAACTATTATCGAAAATTATTTTGGAGGTCAGAACTATCCTAGAACTCGTAAAATGCGCCCAGAGAAATAGATATTTCTACCAGCACGACACTCTTCCGCGATGTCGTGCTATAATAGCTTATTAATTAATTAAGTTAATTATGGTTAATCGACAGAACTATTGTCGAACATTATTTTGGAGGTCAGAACTATCCTAGAGCTCGCAAATTGCGCCGTGAGAAATGAATATTTCTATTAGCACAACAAGATAAAATTTTTACAAATATCGTTTAAATTTTGTTTTTTAACTCGTAGAATGCATAGTTCGCCGGAACTATTGTTAAAATCTATCAGGAACTCTAGATCTCGTCGTAATCTATCGATATACACGAATAAAAAATTTTTTTTGCGTAAGTGTCGTGCTACGGGAAGTTAGCACATTTTTAAAAAATTTGTTTTTTGACCTCAAATTGACAGAACTATTTGCGAAACCTATCAGGAACTCTAGAACTCTTAAAAGTGCTACTAGAACTCATATGTTTTTTTTTGAAAATCGAAAAAAGCCGTGCCAACTTCACAGAGCCCTTCGGCGCGGAAAACGGGAAATTCGTGAAGACACCAAAAAATTGTGTTTGCTTGGGCGCCAGGCGCGAGATTCACGCCACTCTGAAAATTCACAAATCGGCTGAGAACCTTCATAGATCGTAAAACATCCCGAAAATTTCCGCGACGGCAATACTCAACTCGCTCGGAGCGTCAAGGGGTAGAGGGGGGGGGGGAGTTCGGACGAGAGAGAGAACGGAATTCGAGAGTGGCTATTTAGAATACTCCAATGTAATAGTAATGAAATATATTTTAACAGTACGGTGAATGAAGAGTAAACCAAAAAAAAAAAAATAAAAGTGTGGGTAATATGGTGTACAAAAGAAAGACTTTAATATAATATCATGTCGATACGCTACTAATTGCAATCCGCGCACTCGTTTGTGGCGAGCGGAGAGGGTTATACGACGTCGGAACGCAAAGAAATCGAAATCGGATATTACATTCGTCAAGATAATGTACGGCGAAAGTACGGCCGAAACGCGGCGCGTTGTTATGGTCTCGTGACTTTGTGACGACCCGACGCGGATATATCACGTTACGCGCGGAACCCGGGAGTATTGGTCCGTATGCGTGACGGATGATTCTTCACGCACGAGACTTCATATGGTCCGTGCGAAATAAGGAATTCTAATAACCGCGGCCCTACGAAATCTCCCATAAACTATAGTCGGTTCCGCGCGATTTTCACCTGATATCTATGACGCGGGACGTCCTCCCACGCAAATACACAAAAATAACTAAACGACCCAAATAATCGTAAGCGCGAGAAAGAATACGCTATCTCTCATGTGCGACTGTAGAGACGAATACTTAATAAGACGGATAAATTCTAACGGGCTAGAGACGGCACAATAATTACAACGACACGAATTTATTTCCAAATAACGGTATACAGAAATTACGGCGACTGTCGGCGTCTTCGCGGGAGAGAGAGAGCCTCTCTTAAGGGGATGCCGGAGGTCTACTTTTACCGGCCGATCGATTATATTTTTCCAACACCAAGAAGTTTTTATTGCGTTAATAGAATAACAAATGCTTTTCCACGATTAAAGTTAATACAATAATAAAGTACGCAGCTGTCTATTTGTGATAAAGAGACAAAAAATTTTTAAATACGAGTTTTTTTTCTGGCTTCTCGCGTCACGTCATAACAATATTTGCTTGTATAAAAGTTTCACAATTCATACGTACAAAATAAGAAAGACAACGCCGTACTAATAGGCATAGACCTCTGGGCGAAATTAGGAGTCGAGCTGCGCCCGCCGCCCAGACCTGTCACCGAGACAACAACCAAAGATGGAATCGCGACAGCCAGTATCAGCCCAGGAACTACCAGCGAGGCGCTAAGGCTACAGGCCTTTCTAAATAACGAACTTCCAAAGTTCGAATCGGTCCGCGGCCCGACCGACAAAGCCACACACCAAATTCGGCTAAAACCGGGGCCGCCCATTAAACAACGATATCGGCCCCGTAATCCGGCCATGCAAGCCGTGATCGACCAAGAGGTCCAAAAGATGGAAGCCGAAGGAGTCATCGAGCCCTCCACCAGCGCCTGGAGCTCTCCGATAGTGCTGGCAAAGAAGAAAGACGGGACCTACCGATTTTGTATAGACTTCCGCCGATTAAACGCGGCCTCAGAAAAAGATGCATACCCGCTGCCTCACATTGCCGCCACCTTAGATAAGCTACGAGGCGCACACTACTTGTCCACGTTGGACCTACGCAGCGGGTATTGGCAAGTGCCACTAACTCCGGAGAGCCGCCCCGCAACCGCCTTCACGGTGCCAGGGAGAGGGCTGATGCAGTTCCGCGTCATGCCATTCGGACTGCATTCAGCACCGGCCACCTTCCAACGGCTGCTCGACACCGTGCTAGGACCCGAGTTAGAACCACACGTCCTCGTCTACTTGGACGACATAGTTGTCGCATCCCGTACTTTCGAGGAGCACCTAGGCCACTTGGCCGAAGTCTTTCGCCGCCTCCGTGACGCCCGACTCCGCCTCAACCCAGAAAAGTGTCACTTCTGCCGGCCAAGTCTTCGGTACCTCGGACACGTTATCGATCGGCACGGAATCCGGACGGACCCAGAAAAAGTGCGAGCCATTACCGATTGGCCTGCCCCCACGACCCTCCGCAGGGTTCGGCAATTTCTGGGGGTAGCGTCATGGTACCGCCGATTCATCGCTGACTTCTCCACTATCGCCGCCCCTCTCACTCGACTCACTAAAAAGAGAGCGCGCTGGACCTGGGCAAAAGAAGAGGAAACCGCGTTCCGGAAACTAAAACAGGCCTTAACCACCGCACCTGTCCTCGCCTGTCCAGATTTTGCGCGACCATTTCTACTACAAACCGACGCCAGCGCCCACGGGTTAGGGGCCGTATTAACCCAACACCTCGGCGAAGGAGAGCGGGTTATCGCGTACGCCAGCCGGACCCTCAACACAGCCGAGAAGAATTATAGCGCTACCGAACTAGAGTGCTTGGCCGTCGTGTGGGGTATACGCCGGATGCGGGATTATTTCGAGGGCTACCGATTCACCGTCGTGACCGACCACCAAGCTTTAAAGTGGTTACAACACATCGAGGCCCCTACCGGACGACTAGCCCGCTGGATGTTCGAATTACAACAACATGATTTCGACATCCAGTACCGGCGCGGGACACTTAACCAGGTGGCAGATGCCCTCTCCCGCCTCCCGGAAGCTTTGGCGGTGACCCGGCCGAAATGCCGGTGGTACCACCGTAAACTAGCCGAAGTACGGAGACATCCGACCGATCACCCGGACTATAAAATCCAGGATCAACGATTGTACAGGCATATACTCCACGATCTGGACTTCCGGGAAACACCAGCCGAAGAGCAATGGAAGCAGTGCGTGCCTACAGACCAACGACCCGCCCTGCTTCAGCGAATGCACGACGACCCGGCCGCCGGGCACCTAGGCATTTCCAAAACATTGGCTCGGGTGGCCCAGCTATATTACTGGCCCGGCATGTTTCGGGAAATTGCCCGGTACGTCCGAGGGTGCGCTAATTGTGCGCGGCACAAGGCCAGTCAACAACGACCGGCTGGTCGGATGATGGCCACCTCTGTCCGCGCACCATGGGAACAAGCCGCCGTAGACCTGATCGGTCCCCTGCCTCGATCCACTAGCGGCCATACCTGGCTATTAACCATACAAGACCGGTTCAGTAAGTGGATCGAAATGGTCCCGCTTAAAAAAGCCACCGCCGTAGCCGTAGCCCGAGCACTCACCGACCGCCTGATATACCGGCACGGGTGTCCGGTCGCCCTGGTGTCCGATAACGGGACTCAGTTCGTCGCGCAACGCATTAAGGCCTTGCTAGCTTCCTACGGGATACAACATCGGACATCCCCCGTGTACACTCCGCAATGCAATCCGGTAGAGCGAGCGAACCGTACGGTTAAAACAATGATCAGCCAGTACGTAGGCCGGCGGCACAAAGACTGGGACGAGCGAATCCCCGCCATACAGTTCGCCATCAACACCGCCCGACATGAGGCCACCGGATACACTCCGGCCTACATCCTGCATGGCCGAGAGCTCGCTCGCCCACATCCAGAGGATCGACCAGGAACCGCACCAGCACCAGGACCAAGCACCCGCCAGACCCAGTTGGAGGACGCCTACAAGGTGGTCCGAATCCACCTCGCCCGGGCCTTCCAGCGGCAAGAGAAGCCGTACAACCTGAGGCGACGAGACTGGCGACCGCAGCTGGGCGAACGCGTCTGGAAACGCGACCGCCCCCTGTCCAGCAAGGCCAACGCGTTCAACGCCAAGCTGGCCCCGAAGTACAGCGGACCGATGACTGTCCGGAGGATCGTATCCCCCGTAATCGTTGACCTCAAGGACGCCCGAGGACGATGGCACCGCCACATCCATGTGCAGGACCTCAAGGCGGCATCCGAGGAAGAGGACGAGGAAACCATCGGGGCGTAGGACCGGGCCAGCCGCCGTGATTCCTCCAGCGCCATACCGCCCACGCCACTCGGAAGTTCCGAGCCACCTCCCCTACTGGACGGTGGACCGATACGGGTCGACCGATTCGGCCGACCACGTGCGATCCGCCGTCTAGGGAGGGGGTAGTGTAACGGCGTAGCCGTTACTAACGCCTCGCGGGCCGATCACCCGCCCGCCACTTGAGGCTATGGCGCCTAAGGCGCCCCTAAGCACAAAATCATAACTGATACACGGGCCACCCTACCCCAGGGGCGCCCCACTACAACCCCCAGAGGCGCCCCACTACGACGCCGGCGTTACCCCCACCACAGCCTCGAGGTAGAGTGGGGGAACCGCCGGCAGGGTATATAAGCCGGCTCGACGGATGAGCCGGCACCAGTCCTGTTCCGGACCTCCTAGCCAGGCAACGGGCTTCTCGTTGTTACGCCGGGTTTCTCGGTTTCTGGCCTCCTACCTTTAGTATCGGGCAACGGGTTTCTCGTTGTTACGCCGGGTTTCCCGGTTTCCGGTCTCTTCCTGCTATACACCGGGTGACGGGTTTCTCGTCATTACGCCGGGTTTCCCGGTTTCCGGTCTCTTCCTGTTACACGCCGGGCAACGGGTTTCTCGTTGTTACGCCGGGTTTCCCGGTTTCCGGTCTCTTCCTGCTACACGCCGGGCAACGGGTTTCTCGTTGTTACGCCGGGTTTCCCGGTTTCCGGTCTCTTCCTGCTACACGCCGGGCAACGGGTTTCTCGTTGTTACGCCGGGTTTCCCGGTTTCCGGTCTCTTCCTGCTACACGCCGGGCAACGGGTTTCTCGTTGTTACGCCGGGTTTCCCGGTTTCCGGTCTCTTCCTGCTACACGCCGGGCAACGGGTTTCTCGTTGTTACGCCGGGTTTCCCGGTTTCCGGTCTCTTCCTGCTACACGCCGGGCAACGGGTTTCTCGTTGTTACGCCGGGTTTCCCGGTTTCCGGTCTCTTCCTGCTATACACCGGGTGACGGGTTTCTCGTCATTACGCCGGGTTTCCCGGTTTCCGGTTTCTTCCTGCCATAGGCTATACGCCTCCGTACACCGTATCTCTAAGTTATACCGGGTAATTTGTAAATCTTTTCCGGACACCGCTACAGGCTATACGCCTCCTTATTTTGTTTATACCGAGTAGTCAATAAGTTTCTCTATTTAGGGCTTTATGCCAACAAACATTTCGTTTATACCGAGTAGTCAATAAGTTTCTCTATTTAGGCTTTATGCCAACAATCATTTTGTTTACTTGTTTCTTTTTGAATAAACCAAAGTATTGTTAATAAGGAATAAGCGAGTCTGAATCTCCCCCTTCCTCCCGAATCCTGGAACCGGCGAGCCGATCCGCGGCGTCGGGAAAGGTGAACCGTTACAACACTAAATACACAAGTAACTATTATTGTGATACTTAAAAAATGATAAAACTTATTGACGTTGTTGCTTTGCCTGTAAAAAATAAAAGTAATAATAAATATGTTGTTATATCGAAAACTAAAATATACAAGTAAAACGTAAAACATACTAGTTCTCTGTCGTAGCGCGTTTTTGAGTGCCTTAACCAAGCTGACACATAGTTCTGAAATTGTTTATTTGTCAAAAATGGAAAGTGTTTTCTAGTCGATCCTACAAATGTAACAAAAAAAAAGTTAATATAGTACCGGTACAATTATTATGCTATTAAAAGCATTAATTTTTTATAATTATATATTTTTACATTTCTATATACGTTTTAAAATGTCCATAATTATTAGTGTGTTCACTTCGAAGTTGCCTTTGCGACCCATCCAAGAACATTTTGTACCCAATTTATTAGTAAATATTTTTTCTAGTCCAGCTTTTATTTGATCGTGGGGAGAAGTGCCTCCTAATAAATAGACAAATGTTTCCTACGAAAAAAATGTAAATACATATATATATATATATACAATTGTTCGAGCCTTTTCTGGTAAATATTGAGCATCCTTTTTGTCTATTTTAATTTCAATTAAAGTCAGTTAGTCAGAAGGAAAAAGGGTTAAATATATATTTTTTAAAAATAGATATCAGTAGTTTTGGCATATTCAACAATGGTACAATGAAATTATAATGAATGTTATAAAATAATCCTAGTTTAATCAAGCTTGAACAATCAAAATTGCTTTTGAAAGCAATTTCTTTCTAACCATTTACATTATTTTACCAGCTCGAACCTTGAATTTTGTCTCAAATATTCAAAAAACAAGAAATAAGAAATGTAGACTATTTTTACCATTTGTTTTTGTCCTTCCTCATTAGTTTTTAATGCGATGTCGAAATCAAGTAATTTTGTAAATTTCTTGAAAGGTTTGTTCGGAATAAGAGAAAAAGTACTACTATAGCTTGAACCAGATGCTGAGAGCAGTGGAAGCGAATTATTTGTACGCTCTAATTGCTTTAAAAATGCATTTTGTTGTTCCAATAATTTTTTAATCGCAATCGTGTTTTGCAGGATTGAAACAATATTCTGAATATCTGAAATATAAATTTACAAATTATATTACTATAAACAAAAGAACAATAAATATGAATGATTACCTGCTGGAAAATTTTCAAAAATGATATCGGTTGGTATCATATTATTTACTGGATTAACAGCATCTTTAGGATCTAAATAATGGAAATTTTTAGTATCATTATTGTATTTATTTAATATTAAATTAATAAATTAATAGACACTATATATATATTAAGCGGGATTACTTAAAATCGACTTGTATTGTTTAATACCTTATTGTACCAAAAATTATTTGTTTATACCTTTTTAGCGTCTCTTTCGCGCGTCGCGAGTGCTTAGGAGGAACGATGCGGGAATTAAATAAAGTTATGCAATGATTGGAATAACTGAATATATTCTTTAGTGTAAACGGTACGCGTGAATACAGTTAGATATATCGCTCGGATTAAATATGTAATGCGTCCGTGCGCGGCGACTATCGAAGACGGTATATCGTTATCTCAAAAATCTCCTATTTATACCTTGCCTCCTAAAACGCCCTTCGCTAGGCTTCGAGAGGCTTCGCGAATTTTCCATCTATTTTTATTTCTTCGTTTCTGTCCTACTCGTCTTTCGTCTCGTCTGTAATATTTTATTTATATTTACTTGTGCCTTTGTCCTTTTCGTATATGTCAGTGTTCGTATTCGTATGCGTGTTTTCCTTATTAATCTCAGGGAAGTATGTGACGATGTAATCGCCACAGTACTCCCCCGCCAGTGCTATACCGATAGCACGATACGTTTGCGTGATGCACTGTTTCGCAAAAGTTTTTCTTTTTTCGATGGCAGACCGAGACGAATGTTACCATTTGCTCGCCGTTATAAATTCGAGCGCCAAGTCGAGAATAAATATGACGTGACAAAAAAAATAAATAATAAATAAATAATAATAAATAACAATGATGTAATAAATAAATGCTAATGAATACCGACAACCTATACGTGAAGAATTTTCGCTGTGCTTAACGTTATTCCGTCGCCCGTCGCTCTCGGTCTGAGACTCGTCCATTTAAATTACAAGAATAAATATAAAACGCAGAATATACAAGTTCTCGATACGCGTCAAATTTTTCTTCTCGCGCTTCGCGGCTTATGTCGCTGTTGCCGTGTATACATAAATTTTCGACGATAACACAAATCAAAGAAATTTGAAATCGCGAATACTAGTCAAAAAAAAAAAATTAAAGAGTCGCGAACCGTATAAAAAAAAATTTTTTTTTTTTAAATATTTCCGTTCTGCGGTGATTTCTCACGGGTTTGCTGCCCATCCTGGCTCCCCGGTGCTACAGGCCCGCCTGGAAACGACTCGAGAATCGGACCTTTCTTCCCGCTCTCGTTGTTCTCTGGCTCTCTCGGGGCAGCGGCCTCGCGTCCTCTCGCGCGTTTCGCTGCTCGACCTCGGTGTCCCGGTCTCGTGCCGTCGACTCTGCCGGGCTGTTGTTTTCTGGCTCGCTCTGTAAAATATAAGCCGGTTTAAGACGGTCTATTGAGACCGTTTTCTCTTTGCCGTGCATACGCACGACAAAGACTTTGTCGCCTCGGCTGATGACTGCGTACGGCCCCTCGTACGGCGCCTGCAACATCTTTTTCGGTCCCTCGTGTCGCACGAACACCTGTTCGGCCGTCGCCAGGTCCTTGTACATGAACGGCCGTCGCTCCCCGTGTCGGGTACCGTCCACCGGTCGTAGCTCCTCGAACTGCTCACGCAGCGTCCTCGCGAAGTCGGCAGCGTCGTCCTCGCTGTCCGTAGGCCGTCGGCTCAGAAATTGCCCCGGGATCCTCAGCGTCTGGCCGTACACCAGCTCCGCTGCGGTCGCCTGCAGGTCGTCTCTCCACGCTGCTCGGATCCCAAGCAGCACCGTCGGCAGCACCTCTGTCCAGCGATCGTCTTGCTGACATTTGATGGCCGCCTTGAGCTGGCGATGGAACCGCTCGACCATTCCGTTCGCCTGCGGGTGGTACGCCGTCGTCCTCAGCTGCTGCACGCCCGTCAGCTCGCTGAGCCGCCGAAAAAGATGGGACTCGAACTGGCGCCCCTGGTCCGTGGTTATCCGCACGGGCGCCCCGAATCGGCAGATCCACCCTCCGTAGAAGGCCCTCGCGACCGTCTCCGCTTCCTGATCTCGCAACGGGAACGCCTCAGGCCATCGTGTGAAACGGTCTACGCACGTCAGGCAATATCGTTTGCCCTCCGAGACCGGCATCAGGATGATATCCAGGTGGACATGCTCGAACCTGCTGGACGGCGCAGCAATTGCTCCGAGCGGTGCCGACACGTGTCGCGATATCTTCGATTGCTGGCAAGGCACACATGCTCGAGCCCAGACTCGGCAGTCGGCGCCCATCGACGGCCAAACGAAGCGCTGCGCCACGAGCTTGCCCGTCGCCTTTATTCCTGGATGCGCCAAATTGTGAATCAGGTCAAATGCGGCCCGGCGAAAAGGCCTTGTCAAGAATGGTCGTGGTGTTGTTGTTGCCGTGTCGCAGTAAATTGCTCTCCCGATTCCGGGAATCTCTACTTTCTCGAGCTTCAGCCCGGACTCTCGCCTCAGGTACTCTCCGATCTCCTCGTCCTTCTCCTGCGATTCCGCCAACGCGGCGTAATCCAGGGGAGAATTGAGCTCCTCGATCCTCGACAACGCGTCGGCCACGACGTTTTCCACGCCCGCTACGTGTCGAACGTCGGTGGTGAACTGCCCGATGAAGTCCAGGTAGCGGAACTGTCGCGGCGTGCTCTTCTCGGGCTTCTGGCGGAATGCGTATATGATTGGCTTGTGATCCGTATATATCGCGAACGTGCGGGCTTCCACCATGTGCCGAAAGTTCTTCACCGCCAGATAAACTGCCAAAAGCTCTCGGTCGAACGCACTGTACTTCGTTTCGGCTGGGCTTAGCCTTTTCGAGAAAAACGCCAAGGGTTCCCAGCCGTCCTTGCCTCGTTGTTGTAACGACGCGCCGATGCTTTGTTCGGACGCGTCGGTAAACAAAGCGAGCTCCGCGTTCACCCTGGGGTGTCTCAACAGTGCAGCTTGGGCTAGATTGGTTTTCGATGCCTCGAATGCCTGTTGAGCCCGCGCCGTCCACGATATCGTCGCCTTTCCTTTGATATTCCCCTGTAGAAGATCGTTCAGGGGCGTCAATACTTCGGCGGCCCCGGGCATGAACCTCCTATAGAAGTTCACCATGCCCAAATATCTCCGAAGTTCCTTCGCCGTCCTCGGCGACTGCATCGTCAGTATCGCCTCCACCCGCGCCGGCAGCGGGCGAGTTCCTCCTTCGGAAACCTCGTATCCGAGGAATTCCACGCTACTCTGGCCGAACCTGCACTTCGCGGGGTTGATGACGACCCCGTATTCTCGAAGGCGCTCGAACAACATCCGCAGGTGTTCGCGATGTTCTTCCTCCGATGATGACGCGACGAGGATATCATCGATGTACGCGTAACAAAAATCGAAATCGCGCAGAACTTCGTCTATGAAGCGCTGGAATGTCTGCGCCGCGTTGCGTAATCCGAACGACATGTACGGAAATTCGTACATGCCGAACGGCGTGGTGATCGCCGTTTTCGGCACGTCTTTTTCCGCCACCGGAATTTGATGATACGCGCGCACCAAGTCCAACGTCGTAAACACTGTCTTTCCGGCGAGAGCCTGCGCGAAATCTTGAATATGTCGCACCGGGTAGCGATCAGGAATCGTTCGCGCGTTTAACGCCCTGTAATCTCCGCAGGGCCGCCATTCCTCGCCTTTCTTTGGCCCCATGTGCAGGGGAGCCGACCAGCAACTATTCGAAGGTCGTGCGACCCCGGCTTCCACCATTTTCCGAAACTCTCGCTTCGCCGCCGCCAATCGGTCCGGAGCGAGTCTCCGCGGCCTGCACGCGACGGGCGGTCCCGGTGTCGTCTCTATGTAATGCCGCGTGGCATGGATCGCGCCTCCCGGACGTCCGTCCGGCCTCGCGATGTCGGCGTACTGCTCCAGCAATCGGTGGTACTGCGTTTCTCCCGTGATTGTCTTTACGCTGGGTGCATCACACTGGATGCAACGTCCACGCGCGGTTAGACTCGTCAATTGGTCGATTAAACGCGATCCGCGTAAGTCCACCAGCAGTCCGTAATGTGCGAGAAAATCGGCGCCGATTATCGGTTTCGAGACGTCCGCGACCACGAACCGCCACGAAAATGCCCGTCGTAATCCGAAATTCAATTGCAGTGTCTCTGTTCCGTACGTCAAAATCGGTGTGCCGTTGGCGGCCGAAAGTTCGTAGGTGGATCTCTGTCGTGGTCCTCGAACCATTTTCCGAGGGTACACGCAGAGATCCGCACCCGTGTCAATTAAAAACGTCACTTTTGAAGTCGCGTCGGTCACAAATAGGCGTCGCGTACCGTGGCCTGAGTCGCTCGCCGCCACTAGCGACCGGCCCCTGCGTTTCCCTGCTGCATCGAGCAGGGTGCCCTGCACTGTCTGGCGTCCGCTCCAAACTGCCAATGATACCAGCATACGCCGCTGGCCGGTGGACCACGGCTGCCGGATCGCGCTCGCGGGCGTGAACGTGAACGCGAACGAGGTCGCGAACGACGTCGATCATCGTCGCGACATCGGTTATCACCAATTGATTCCATCGACTTACGTATGGCCGTCAGATGTTCCGCCATCTCTCGCTGCATCGCAAGCCGCATTTGCGCCAGTCGCATCTCCATCCTGGCTTCCTGCATCGCACTTGGGGCCGCCTGCATCGCGATCGAGGCCGCCTGCTGCATCCGCACACGCGGCCGCTCGTACGCCCGCGCCTCCGTCTCTACGCGCGAACCGATCATTCCATCGTCTAGCGTCACAATCATGTCAAATCGTTTTTTTTACACGCAACTGGTCACTATCACTTTTCCCGGGTCCGATCGAATAGATCGTCTCACCGGTCGTCACAATAAAAAGTAAAAAATGTACCGCTCTCTCACGCGAGCACAAAAGAATCGCGAATTCCCGCTCTCTCGCGATCACGTCGGGGTCACCACTTTAGCGTCTCTTTCGCGCGTCGCGAGTGCTTAGGAGGAACGATGCGGGAATTAAATAAAGTTATGCAATGATTGGAATAACTGAATATATTCTTTAGTGTAAACGGTACGCGTGAATACAGTTAGATATATCGCTCGGATTAAATATGTAATGCGTCCGTGCGCGGCGACTATCGAAGACGGTATATCGTTATCTCAAAAATCTCCTATTTATACCTTGCCTCCTAAAACGCCCTTCGCTAGGCTTCGAGAGGCTTCGCGAATTTTCCATTTATTTTTATTTCTTCGTTTCTGTCCTACTCGTCTTTCGTCTCGTATGTAATATTTTATTTATATTTACTTGTGCCTTTGTCCTTTTCGTATATGTCAGTGTTCGTATTCGTATGCGTGTTTTCCTTATTAATCTCAGGGAAGTATGTGACGATGTAATCGCCACACCTTCATCAGAAGTTACATGGTCTTCAGAGGCAATATTATTCTTTTTATTTTGACTCACGTTTATTGCTGTTTCATCCATATTTTCGATATCCTTGTCCAAGTTTTGGTTATCATCATTAATCAAATCTAAATGTATAAAAAATTACACTATTAAGCATTACTTTATTTGCAAGTTAAAAAAATAATGTTAAAGATTTATAAAAATAATATATATATTTATTTATTGTTATACCATTTGTCAACTGTTCATTTTCTAAATGCAAATCCATGACAGTCATTAACGGAGATGGTGTCATTCGCGGATTTGAATCGTCATCATTTAAGTTGTTTGCTGTAACTGGTTGGAATGTTTTCTTTTTTCTTTTCCCTCGGCCTAATTGCGAACATGATGTATCTCATGTATCGGTTCGAATTTTTGTATGTACAACATCTATAGCTTCCTTATATGAATCTGTAATTACAAATTATTTTATTAATTGTCTATATATATACATACATTTGTATTACATGATTTATATAAGTCTTTTCCATAACCGTATTCATAAATATTGGGAAGTTATGATTTGATATATTAAATACGAAAAAGTCATTTTTTTAATATAAAACATGTTTAATTAAGATATTATCTTATTATATACTATCAATATTTTTATGACAATACTTACTACTTTGAAATATTAGTTGCACTATGTATTTTTGCCAATTGTCTTTTGGGGGTTCTTTCCGTAATATATATTTCCTAACATTTTTTTCCGGCCATTTACACATTATTTGATCATTTGTAAATGTCATCCATGAGGTTGGTACAACTTCTACAGCGTTTGATTGGCCTTCTATATTGATAAATTCAATCACTGACCAAGTCTGCAAAGCATATAAACCATTTAATTTTCAATTAATAAACATTATTATAATGTTATAATATGATCCCACAAAAAAAGACATCACAGATGTAAAAAAAAAGCGCTAAGTTATATCTTTCGTCAGCAAAAATAGTTCTTTATAATAATAAAAAATATAATCTTCTCAAAAATTATGTTTATAGCCAAAATAATTCTTTGCAAAAATTAATCATTATCAAAAATATTTTCTCAAAAATTATATTTATAAATTATATTTTATTTTTGTTAATAATACTAGAAAAAAAATTAAAATATTAGCATCAAAAAGTAGTAAAATCAAAAAATTGCGCTAAATAATTATATTGATAATACGAGAAAAAAGGTTAAAATATTAGCATCAAAAAGTAGTCAAATCAAAAAGTTGCACTAAGTAAGTGACAACATAATATATAATATTTAGATAAATTTCTTATAATGATACAAATGTATAATTATTGCTTTATTTTAAAACGTTTATAATATATACAATAACAAAATAATGTCAGTAAAATATATATATATATATATTTATTCATCTTTATATTTAAATAACATGAATAATTATGTAATTAATTTAAACTGGAATGTATATACATTGTAAAGTTATTATATATTTTTATAAAATATTTAGATAAATAGATATATATAAAAAATAAATTATTTATCTCTAAATAATTATTTAATTCAAATATATTTAAACGTATATTCAAAAAAGGTAATATAAGGCACAAAGAATTAAATTTAGGAAATTAAAAAAATTTAAAGTTAAATAAAAATTTTTAAGATTAGAATTTAATAAATGAGTTTGACTTGAGATCTCATTTTAATTTATTAATTTTGTGCATGTCATCCGCATAGGCTCCGATTGCCGACGAGATTTTATTTTTATTGTAACACAATAATTCGAGCCGAGATTAATAGTTTTTTTATAAAAAATTTTTAATTTAAATTAAAAAATAAAAGTAAAAATAAAAGTAAAAAAAATGTAATGTACAAAAAATACTTAGCGCTGTTTTTGTATTGTTATTTTAACACATTAGTAAATAAAATAAAATATAAATCAAAGTATAGACTAATTTTTTTACTGCAATACGCTTCAATAGAAATCTATAAACATATTACGTGGCTCGATATTCGAATGACATGTGGCTAGCTGAACATATCGATATACATGTATGAAATATATGTATATAATGTTACATGCAATAATTGTCATATTAAACAGATTCAACGATTGGGCAATGTGAATGGGCTAAGTGAAAATTATAAAAATGAATTTACTATACATTAATATATGCTAAAGACGTATACATATACATATATATGTTATTAATATATGTATACCAGGGTTGGGAAGTAACGAGTTACTTGTAACGAAGTTACAGTTACAGTTACTTTTTTTCGGTAACTATAACTTAACTTCGTTACTTTTTTCCATCTGTAACTGTAACTGTAACTTAGTTACATTTTTTTAGTAACTAGTAACTATTTTAATAGTTACTTTATTAGTTACTTTTTTTGGAAACATGCGCTAAAAGTATTGTTTAAGTATGGTAGCCGTTATATTATTAAATTAAATTTTGATAACAGTAGCATATGGATCTTCATATGATTTAATCTTTTACCTAAAATTTTCATTTTGTGTACATAAAATAATATAACACATAATTAAGATCGACCAATCACAGTCAAATATTTAAAAAAATTCTTAAAGGTAATAATTGATCGATTTGCTTGCGACTTTGCGATTACCATTTAGTAACTTACTATAACTATTTTTACTGTTGTATATAAAGATCATTCATACATTGATGTTAATTGCAAAGTCGCAAGCAAATCGATCAATATTACATTCAAGAATTTTTTTAAATACTTGACTGTAATTGTGCATAAAATGTAAGCTCCTTATATTTAAAACAATGTATAATTATTTTTAAAAAGTAACTGAAAAGTAACGACTCGTTACTTTTAGAGTAACTGTAACTGTAACGAGTTATTTTTTAAAATCGGTAACTTGTAACTGTAACTAGTTATTTTTTCAATGAAATAACTGTAACTGTAACTAGTTACTTTTACAAAGTAACTTTCCCAACCCTGATGTATACATATATTAATTAATGTATATGGAGCATTTCAAAGTGTTTAATTGATCAATCAAAATATAAATGAATAAAAATTTCTTTATTCTGATACATGTTTTAAAGCATTTGCAATGTTTTCCTGATCGCAATCAAAGTTTCGAGATAGATGTTTAAAGCGCATTATTTTCATTATGAATTTTTTTATAAAAAAGATTCAAATATAATTTCATGATTCTTTAATTTCGACTTATTTTGACTTCATCATTTCACTCTCCAAAGATAGGATACGACTTCTGTGTGTGATATATTCTGTATATACACATTTCGTTACTAATCATCATTTTTAAGGACGTTTCGTAGTCAAAGGGCTATAATACAAAAACAGCGCTAAGTATTTTTTGTACATTACATTTTTTTTACTTTTATTTTTACTTTTATTATTTAATTTAAATTAAAAATTTTTATTAACTTTAAATTTTTTTAATTTCCAAAGAATTATTTTGGCTATAAACATAATTTTTGAGAAGATTATATTTTTTATTATTATAAAGAACTATTTTTGCTGACGAAAGATATAACTTAGCGCTTTTTTTTTACATCTGTGATGTCTTTTTTTGTGGGATTTCACATATTTTTGCAAAGATCATTAAACAAAATGCATTAAATAAATGTATATTTTTTTATATTTATAATGAGAGAAAACGAGAGAGAGCAAGAGGACCCAAGAGAGAGAGCGGGAGAGAGCAAGAGGGAGCAAGAGGGAGCAAGAGAGAGCGAGAGAAAGCGGGAGAGAGCAAGAGAGAGCGAAAGAGAGCGAGAGAGAGCGATAGAGAGCGATAGAAAGCGGGAGAGAGCGAGAGAGAGCGATAGAGAGCGATAGAAAGCGGGAGAGAGCGAGAGAGAGTGGAAAAAAACGAGAGAGAGCGAAAGAGAACGAGAGAGAGCGGGAGAGAACAAAAGAAGGCGAGAAACAGCGAGAGAAAGTGAGAAAGAGCGAGAAAAACCGAGAAAGAGCGAGAGAAGACGAGAGAGAGCAAGAGAACGCGAGAGAGAGCGGGAGAGAGCGAGAAAACGCGAGAGAAAGCGGGAGAGAGCGAGAGAACGCGAGAGAGAGCGGGAGAGAGCGAGAGAACGCGAGAGAGAGCGGGAGAAAGCGAGAGAACGCGAGCGAAAGCGGGAGAGAGCGAAAGAACGCGAGAGAGAGCGAAAGAAAGCGAGAGAGAGCGAGAGTAAGCGAAAAAAACCGAGAAAGAGCGAGAGAAGACGAGAGAGAGCGAGAGAGAGCGAGAGAAAGCGAGAGAAGGCGATAGAGAGCGAGAAAAAGCGATAGAGAGCGGGAGAAAGCGAGAGAGAGCGAAAGAGAGCGAGAGAGAGCGAGAGAGAACGAGAGAGAGCGGGAGAGGACGAGAGAAGGCGAGAAACAGCGAGAGAAAGCGAGAGAGAGCGGGAGAACGCGAGAGAGTGCGGGAGAGAGCGGGAAAGAGCAAGAGAGAGCGAGAGAGAGCGAGAGAGGGCGAGAGAGTGCGGGAGAGAGCGGGAAAGAGCAAGAGAGAGCGAGAGAGAGCGAGAGAGGGCGAGAGAGGGCGAGAGAGAGCGAGAGAACGGGAGAGAACGAGAGAAGGCAAGAAACAGCGTGAGAAAGCGAGAGAGAGCGAAAAAAACCGAGAGAGAGCGAGAGAAGACGAGAGAGAGCGAGAGAACGCGAGAGAGAGCGGCAGAGAGCAAGAGGGAGCGAGAGACAGCGAGAGAGGGCAAGAGAGAGCGAGAGAGAGCGATACAAAGCGGGAGAGAGCGAGAGAAAGCGAAAGAAAGCGAGAGAGAGCGGGAGAGAACGAGAGAGAGCGAGAAACAGCGAGAGAAAGCGAAAAAAAACCGAGAGAGAGTGAGAGAAGACGAGAGGGAGCGAGAGAGAGCGAGAGAGGCCGAGAGAACGCGAGAGAGAGCGGGAGAGAGCGAGAGAGACCGGAAGAAAGCGAGAGAGCGAGAGAGAACGAGAGAAGGCGAGAAACAGCGAGAGAAAGTGAGAAAGAGCGAAAAAAAACCGAGAGAAAGCGAGAGACGACGAGAGAGAGCGAGAGAACGCGAGAGAGAGTGGGAGAGAGTGAGAGAACGCGAGAGAGAGCGGCAGAGAGCGAGAGAACGCGAGAGAGCGGTAGAGAGCAAGAGAGAGCGAGAGACAGCGAGAGAAAGCGAGAGAGGGCGAGAGAGAGCGAAAAAAGACGTGGGAAAGCAAGAGAGAAAGGGTGAAAGAGGGGGGAGGGAGAGGGGAGAGAGAGGGGGAGAGAGAGAGAGAGAGAGAGAGAGTGAGAGAGAGCAAGAATTTATTTTTTGTTTGGTTGCTTAAAAGGTTAAGCAGCTGAGGAAAATGTCACTATACTAGGATGGGTGACCGCGGATAAGGTAAAGCAGCTTCGGACAGAATCACTTTGTCGGGATGGGTGATCGGGACAAGTACGACGCCGTATCTTAAAAAAAAGTGACACCTTTTCGACCAAAAAATAACTTGAAAAATTCATATCTCCGCAACCAATAGAGCTATCAAGTTCCTTAAAGTCTCATTTTACTCGGAAAAAATCGCGCTTTCGATTGATATGGTCATCTTTTGAAAAATATGTTTCCGTTCATGAAATATTTCAAATTTTTGTTTTCAAGGTTACGAAAATCGTGTTACGTCCGGTAAAGGATACACAGTAGCGTCCTACGGATAATTTTCGCTATTGTTTCGATATTTTCACTATCTTTTCGATATCTTTCGATATTTTTTTTTGTTTTTTTGTAGATTGTATTTTAAGAAGATAGCGGATCTTGTGCTCATCCCTAAGGGTGTTATCAGTCCCGATGCTCCTATTAAAGCAAGGCCTATTTGCCTTCTTGATGAAATGGGCAAAACTTTTGAGCGAATTATTGCTGACAAAGGGAAACAGCGGGGAAAGGGCACTATACTAGGATGGGTGACCGCGGGAAAGGTAAAGCCGCTTTTGGACAAATCCTTTTTTCGGGGGTGGGGGATCGGGACAAGTACGGGGCGCCCCTTAAACTTAAAAAAAAAGGGGGAACCTTTTCGAAACCAAAAAAAAAACTTGAAAAA
>NW_028190118.1:0-5129 GCF_048542155.1 Nylanderia fulva | reverse complement strand
AAGATTACAATTAAAATTTCAAATTTAATGAGTTTTTTTCCAAAAACGAGTAATACGGATCAATTTTGGCGAAAAACCTCCAATAAGAAAAAATCATGATTTTTTGGCATTACGGTCCAGCGACGTGGTTTTTGATTTTGATCCTAGTGAATGGAAATGGCCCGGGGAAATTTGGGTAAATATTTACGAGATTTTAATCCCGAAAAAGAAAAGTTAGGCATCAGCGAACTAGTCGCATACGTCCTGTAATATTTCCCTAGATTCATGTGGATAAAATTCAAAGCCATGTTTGATTTTATTTGTTCGCCCGATCCCCCAAAATGGAAAATTTTTTCCCATTATTTCTGGCGACTGGAATATAAAATTAGAGGTATTCCACATGCTTTGGGATGTTTTGGATAAAAAAGGCCCCCTAATAGGAAAATCCCGGGATGAAGGTTGCTACTTTATTGAAAATACGAAACGTGTAAAATTCCAGATGAAAATGTTTCGCCAACGTTGTACGATACGGTAATAAGTGATCAGAATCATAAACATAACTCGTATTGCATGCGTACAAAAAAAAACGGAAACTAATATTACGAAAGTGTCGGTTCGATTTTCCTCGGAATTGGTTTTTTCCCTTTTTTCCCGAATCTGTTCCTTGTTTAAAGAGAAAGAAAAGAAAAGAAGAAGATTAATGATAACTTCTTTTTCGTATCCCAAGAAGAAGCTTGCATTTTTCTCCTCAAAACCAGTTTCATAAAAGCATTCTTATTTTCCTTATCATTTGAAGATACTTTTGGGAGTAGGATCACAAATTTCGTTATAAAACTTGAGAAATCAAAAATCTAAAACCCTTAAACGTAAAAGGATTTCATCTCACTTAAATTTAAACTACATAAACAATGGCAGTTACCCGAGATTCGAAACCGGGACTTCCTAACAAACAATTAGTGGAGATCCGTTTTGCGAAAATACATATAATAAATTTTTGGAAAATTTTTATATCAGGAAAACGCGGTAGCGTCTCGCTAAGTTATTTTCTTTCATTCTTTAAAATTAAAATACAATCTACAAAAAAAAAAAAAAAAATCAAAAATATCAAAAAATGCAAAAATTTTACCCGTAGGACGCTACTGTGTATCCTTACCTTCGCCGACTTAGAAACCTTTCTCGTTGGACGCGGCATACTCTCGAAGCTATCGAAAGATCCACGACCTCACGTAAACATCCAGCGACAAATATGACACGACCTCAACTAAACGCAAGATCATACGCTGCCACCACCCGCCGAACAGCAGTGTGCGTTGTGCAATTCAAGCCATTATATTTCGGCGGTCCGAAATATCTTGAGAAGACTCCCGCTCAACGCGCGAGACAGTTTCATCGAAAACCTCTGTTATAACTGTCTCGGTCCTCATCATCTGAAAAGCTGTCGTAATGCAAAGCGCTGTCGTATCTGTCGCAAGCAACATCACTCAACGCTACATTTCCCATCAAACGAACCGGTAGCCGCAATAACAACGAGTCGCCGATTGCCTCAATTCCGTCGACCTCGCACATAGGACTCACCTACACGCATCTCGCGCAAGCCGACGGACAAGAATCAACGCTTCAAGCATGCAGTATGTGACACAAATCGCGTATAATTCGAAGTACGTCCGTAATGCTCGCGACCCGCTCTCGTTACCGTCGTATCACCATACGGCGAACATTATCAAGTACGCGCGTTGCTTGATCAAGGATCGGAGGCATCATTTATCTCCGAATCCGTCGCACAAATCTTACAGACTCTCACGCACTTCAGCTGCAATTCCAATTATCGGGATCGGTGCTCAGCGATCCAGTGTCCCAAGGGGGACGTGTCTCTTTTGAAATTATCTCACGCGTCAATTCGGCATTCTCTCTAAAAACGAAGCTCTTGTGTTGCCGAAACTCACCTCTTATCTGCCACCTGCAGTTATTGTGAATGCCAGTGGCCTCATATCCATGGATTGGCGCTTGCAGATCCAAACTTTGCAACGCCAGGAAAAATTGATCTCGTTCTCGGCGCAGGTGTTTGTGCGCAAATTCTCTCGAAGACGGCATTTGCCGAGGAGCTAGCGGTTACGCCAATCGCTCAGAAAACCACTTTCGGCTGGATACTCTCCGGACAACTCTACTCTGAGCATGATCGCATCTCAACAGAACAATCAATTAATGGATTCCCACTGCTCTCTTGATGGTGAACTCCTCGATCTGCTCCAAAGATTCTGGGCCCAGGAAGAAATCACGCCTGTGCATGAACGTGACGCTCACCCCAGAAGAATCTCAGTGTGAAGAACACTTCAAGACAACGCATTCTCGTGACGCGCATGGACGCTTTATCGTTCGGTTACCGCTCCGAAAAACTGTAAGGAACTTGGGTGATTCTCGCGCTCCAGCACTCAGGATGCTCCGATGTATGGAAGCGCGCTTCGAAACGCACGCTTCTCTCAAGGTAGCCTATAAGGAGTTCCTACGTGAGTATCTTGAACTTGGTCATATGCGTCTCTCAAGTTCTTCATGATATTTCGCGACGCGAATTCTTTCTGCCGCATCACGGCGTCATTAAAGAAACAAGCTCGACCACGAAATTACGCGTCGTGTTAATGGATCGCAGAAAAAACAAATCTCGGAATATCATTAACAACGACTGCTTGCATATCGGCCCGAAATTGCAGACGGATCTCATTGACATTCTCGTTCGCTGGCGTCGACATCGCTACGTTCGCGACGATATAGAAAAAATGTATCGACAAATTCGCGTACATCCAGACGATTGGCCACTTCAGAAAGATTTTTGGAGAGACTCTCCGTGTGAACGGCCCGCGAGAATATCTCTTATGTACCGTGACATACGGACTAGCTGCGCGCCATATCTTGCACTTCGCTGTCTGCAACAGCTCGCAACCGACATTGAATTCACACGCGGACTGGCTGCCGAAATTCTACGCCGCGATACATTACGTGGACGACATTTTATCCGGGTCAGATGACATCTCTACAACGAAAGAAAAGATGCAGCAGCTTAAGGATACTCTCACGGCGGGTGGCTTCAATCGAAGAAGTGGATTACAAACGCTTCGGAATTGTTCAAGGTATTCCCGTGTGCGATCAGGATCCTCCGCGATCCTACCCGTCGGCGACTCCACGACGCCATATACTCCCGGAATTCGTTGGAGCCGATCAAGTGACAGTTTCGTGTTTGTTGCCCCTTCGTTTCCGCGCTCAGACAAAGCGTTCACTAAACGCTCGGTACTCTCGTTTATCGCGCGGATTTTCGATCCTCTCGGCATGGATCGCACCGATTATAATCACGGCCAAGCGATTCATGCAACAACTGTGGGCAATACGTCTCGACTGGGGATGACGAATACCATGTTCTCTCAAATCTCAGTGGATCGAATTCATGCAGCAATTCGAACAGGTGTCGGCTATTGTGATTCCGCGTTGGTTCGGCACCAGCTCAACGGCTCTCGGAACCGAATTGCATGGTTTCTCGGACGCCTCTCAACATGCAATTGCCGCAGTTTCTATCTCCGTGTCGTGACTCCCACACGGCATTCATGTGACTCTCGTTAGTGCAAAGACAAAAGTGACTCCGCTTAAACGCGTAACAATTCCGCGACTCGAATTATCAGCTGCCTACTCCTCGTGAAACAGCTTCTCAAAATACGCGGAAGTTCTCGATTTAACTCAAACGCCAGCGCATCTCTGGACGGACTCCACCAGTCGCGTTAACATGGATCAAAAGCCATCCATCGAGATGGAAAGATATCGTGCGAAATCGTGTCGTGTTCATACAAGAGCTCTCAAACTCTCGGTGGCATCACGTCTCAGGGAAAGAGAATCCTGCTGACGTGGCGTTCTCGCGGAACATCGCCTCAACTTCTCCAGCAGATCAGTCGTGGTGGCATGGACCTCCGTGGCTACAGCAATTCTCGACCGCGTGGCCAGTCTCAAAGCTCTCGCTCGATTCCAACGCACATCTTGAAAGAACGAGCTCGTAATTGCGCCATCGCGATCGTGATTCCAGAGCCAGATATGTGGGATCTCATAAAACGATACTCATCTTTCACTCGACTGACCCGCCATACCGCTTGGATTCTACGTGCGATCCAACGCTTCCGACCTTCAAGGACTGTGCCTGTATCGCAAGACCCTCTACTGCAGGGGAGCTAGAATTGTCAGTCCTTCTTTGGGTCGAATTAACGCAACATGCTTATTTCTCAACGGAAATTCGACTCCTACGAGGAGGTAAGCAGCTGCCGAAAAAAAACCCGCGCACTGTTCCGTCTCACTCCGTTTCTCGATACTAAAGGGCACCTCCGACTACAAGGACGCCTTCAATTGTCTCAGCTGGATCCGGCGGAAAAACATCCATTGATTTTACCTCGCAGTTCTCGATTGACGGACCTCATAATGGATTATTACCATAAACAGACGTTTACATGGCGGACCACAACTCATGCTCTCGGTTATACGCCGCAAATTTTGGATTCTCGGGGGGTCGCCTGCCGGTTTCGCTCATTTATTCATCGATGTGTAACCTGTACACGTCAACGAGCAGTTACCGGGCTTCAAACAAAATGGGACAGCTTCCGGCTCTCGTGCAAACTCCATGTCGACCTTTTCTATCATACCGGGTCGATTATGCCGGACCTCTAACACTCAAGACCTTTCGCGGACGAGGTGCAAAAACTTACAAAGGATACTTTGTAATCTTTATCTGCTTCAGCACCTCAGCTATGCATCTCGAGGTGGCGACAGATTATTCGACCGACGGATTCATCGCCGCCTACAAACGGTTCACGGGCCGCAGAGGGATTTGCTCCACAATCACAAGCGACTGCGGCAACCAATCTCATAGGAGCGGATTCCTTTCCCCCTTTTTTGCTTCCCACGTTTTTTTCGCCTCTCCCCTTTCGCCCCTCTTCGCTCTCTCCCGCTTTATCGCTCTCTTCGTCCTCTCGCCTTTGGGCTTCTCCCCGCTCTTGCTTTCTCTCCTTTCTCCGCTTCTCTCGTCTCTCTGTTTTTCCCCTCTCTCTCTTTTTTTATTTCCCCTTCGCTTTTCCGCTTTCTTGCGTTCTCTCGTTTTCTCGCCCTTCTTTCTCTCCCCTTTCTTC
>NW_028190117.1:0-5131 GCF_048542155.1 Nylanderia fulva | reverse complement strand
TTTTTTTTTTTTGACCTTATGGCCCAAAGAAAAAATCGAGCTGTGTTTTCAATCCCTTGAGGGTCTTTGGGGTTCCAAAAGGTCTTTGTATGCATAGGCAGTTATGTTTTTTGTGTGCGTTTATCCGTAGCCCTAATAACGTGGTTGTATGAAAACCCTTTGATCCTGGAAAGTCATTAGGGCATATTTTTTTAAACCATGTAATCCCCACGTATGATGGAAAACATCATCTTTAAAAAAAGGAACGGGACTTTCGTATAATTCATTTGGGATTATTAATTGTGAATAAAATTGAAAATATTAGAAATTATTAAAAAATTTTGATTTTTTTTTGTTTTAAAAAAAAACAAAAAGCAAAATAATATGAATTTAATGAAAAATTTATTTTATAATTAAAATTTATAAATTTATAATTAAAATGTGCTTAAATCTATCTTAAATTAAAAATATTAATATTAAAGATTGGTAGCAATTGATTTGAAAAAAAAAATGGGAGGTACACAAATTTTATTTCAAATTTGTGGTGAAAAATTAAAAAGGGTTTAAAGAATCTTTACCCCTTAAAAGAATTTTTAAAAAATTTTTAAAAATTTCTCGTCAAAGCAGAAAAAAAAATTTATTTTTTTAAATTAAATATGAAGTGACAGAAAAAATAACAAAAAGGGGAAAATTTTTTTAAAATAATAAATCAAAGATCATTACAGGTTCACCCAAAACAAGCGTTAAAATTGCGGTATTTTGCAAAAAGTTGTTTTAAATTTTTTTAAATTTTGTTTTGTACTTGAAAAGGGCCCAAAAAAATGAACCCAAAAACTTTGGGTTTTTGTATTTCAAAAATTTTTTTTAAAATAAATTTTGCCGGGGTTGGTCGATTTTAAACATTGGGAGGGGTTTTTTTAATTTTTAAAATATTGTAAATATTTTGTATATTTCGTTTTAGTCACTTAATTAGATTTTTAAAAAAAATTTTCGCAAAAATTATTTGTTCCCTATATTAAAAATTTATATTTTTTTTTTAAAAATTATTTTAAATTACAATAAACTTTTATATTTGGCTAATATAAAATATTCAAAAAAAATTTTTTTTCCCCCCAAATTTTTTACCCAAAGGGGGATTTTGTTAAAAATATTTATATTATTTATCTTAATAATAATTTTCTAAAATATAATTTTTTACTATTTTAAAAAATTAAAATTTTTAGTTGCTATTTATTTTTTTTTTAAAAAATTGGGTTTGGTACTTTTACTTTGAAATATTTTTTTTTTAAAAAAATTTTTAGGATAAAGCTCCAAAAAAAAGGGGATAGCAAATCGGGACTTTTATCGTGAGTTGTTTTGAAAACCCAACTTTATATTTTTTCCCCAAGAGAACTTTTCAAAGTTATTTTTCCCTAATGATGGTACAGGGGAAAGTTTTAAAAAATTTTTTAATATTTAATTTTTTATTCAAAAATTTTTTTATTAAATTTTATTACTTTTTCTCACTTTTTCAGTATTTTTTTCCGAAAAAATTTGGAAAAATTCTTTTCAGTTTAAGATAAAACTATAATGAGAAAAAAAATCATAAAAATGAAATTGATGTAATAAAAGAACATTTATTAAAAAAATTTTTTTTGAATTTTTAAATTATTTTTTTTTTTTTAATAAAAAAAAAATTTTAAATTGTTTATATTATATATATTTTTTTTTAAGGTTTTTTTATCAGTAGGGTAAAACAAATCGACAGAAACCAATTCCCTTTTAAAAACTAAAAATGGTGAATTTCCCAACGTTGTGAGTAATTTTTAACCCAAAAAATAAAGGGGGGAAGTTCAAGTTACTTATGGGGCAAAAAAAAAATCGGTTATACATAACTTTTAAAAAATCATTTAAGTTTTTATCACAAAATTAAAATCATTTTTTTACAAATGTTTTCAAATAAATTAAGACATTATTTTTTATATTTGTTATTAAATAAAAAATTTAATGTTCTTAAAAAATCTTTTTTAAAAATAATTATTTTAAAAAAGTAAAAAAAAAACATAAATTTTTAAAAAAAACTTACAATAAAATAAAAAATTTTTTTTATGATTTTCAATTCTATAAAAAATTTAGAAAAATTATAAATAAAAAATTCTTAAAAAATGTTTTTTTTTAAAAAAAATTTTTAAATAATAAAAATTAATAACAAAACAAAATTTTAAAATTTAGAAAAAGGTTTAATTTTTGTTTGTAAAATATTACAAATAAAAAATCATTTTATAATTTTAAAAAAAATTTTTTTTACAAATTTATCAATTTTTTTGATAACAAATTTTTTAAAGTAAATTTATGTTTTTATCTTAATATAAAAAAATTTTATTTTGGAAAATTTAAGTTTTAAAAATAAAAAAATTGTAAAAGACTTTACAAAACAAAATTTTTTGAAAAAAAACTTTTTTTAAATTTTAAGTTATAAATATTTTAAAAAAAATTTACTTTTTTTTAAATATTTATTCATTATTTATTCATTATTTAAAAAATTTTTTAAAATATGTATGTATGATACCAAAAAAAATTTCTTATTCAAATTTAAAAAACTTTTTAATTTTAGGAATTTTTTTTTAGGGAAATTGTTTCAAATAAACTTACAAAAATTTTTTGCCCAAAAATTTTAAATTTTTTATTGATGAACTTTTTTAAAAATAAATTTTTTTAATTTAAAAAAGTTTTTTATAAAATTAATAATTATATTTTTAAAGTATATAGGGGGTAAAGTATCCGGAGTTTTTCTCAAAAAAAAGTTTTCTAAAAGGTTTGGAAAGTCCCCATGGATTTAACATCAAAAAATTATACAGTTGTGAATGTCATTGGGAAAAAATTTGAGAAAATTTAGGAAAACTAAAAATTTTTGAACAGTTACTATTTCACAGAGATAGTCACATTTTTCCAAGGGGTGCGTGGTCCCCTGTTTAAGCTCATTTTTAAAAAATTGTTTCTCGACAGCCCATATATCAATTTTTTTCCCCTGATTTTTGGCCCTAAAAAATTTCGATAATGACTCCATTGAGCCCTAACACCCGAGAAATTTTTGGTTTTAAAAAAAAAATTAATAAAAAATTAATTTTGGCAATAAAAGTAAATATTTAAATTTTCTTTTACCTGATAGAAAACCTTTTAATTTATACACATAAAACCACACACGCCCCCCCCCCCCCGCCCCAAAGCGCGCGCACACACAACACACCCCACAGCCGCACACGGGACCCCATTACGAGTATGCGCGCGCGCGCGGGAATTATGCAAACTTTACACACATTACATTTTTATTAATTATAAAACGGTATGGTGTATAAGGGCGTGTGCGGCGCGATACTCGTAAGTATTTTGTGGTGTGATTTTTTATTACACCCTGTTTTAAAATTTTATATAAAATATATATACTGGGTTTTTTAACAAAATAAAATAATACAAAAATAACGAATTCTCTGGCCTTTTGGGAAATCATTTTTCCTCAGTAAAAAAAGTTGAGAAGTGAAAATTTTTCGAGTTAAAGCGTTTGAAAAAAAAACGAGTTTTCGCAAACAAAAACTTTGTAGATTTTAAAGGGAAAACATAATTATTTCTTCATTTAAATTCAATGGAGTTTATTTAAAAAAATTTTAATTTAAAGTTAGTTACAAAGATATTACCCATTAGAAAAAAATGTCACAGTGATGTCACAAAGACATTGTCTGTGACGAAAAAAATGTAAAAATTTTAAAAATCACGTGATGTATAGTGACGTGCGAATGTCCGCTTCGTAACAGATGTATGTCAATGACATATTGTGAAAAGAAATGGAATTTTATAGCGATGTAATTTTACGATGTGTTTCACTAAACTATTGTGATGGGAAATGGATGTTACAGTGATGTAATTTTATACGAGTGATGTTTTATGACATCTTTGTAATGGAAAGGAAGTTATAGTGATAAATTATACTCATAAAAGAGTTTTATAAAGAGAGAAAAAGTTTGGTTTTTAATACGATAAAAGTACCAATTTTTTTAAAAATAAATTCATAGCGTGTATAGCATTAAAAAAGGGAGAAAAAGTTCAATACAAGTTTCCCAGCATTTATCCTTTTAGTGCTGTATAAAATAGTTTTATTTTAATTTTTAAAATTTTTTACTTTTTTCTCGTGTTACAATCAACCCTTTTTCCTTAGTTTTTTTAAAATAAAGTAATTTTTTAATTAATTTTTTTTTTTAAAAAATACAAATACGTTTCCCAAAAAATATAAGCCATATTTGATTTGTTCGTTGTGTGGGTGTGAAATATATTAAACAATACTAAATCTCATTAATCATATTTTTTAACGATCACTAAAATAAAATTTAATACTTTAATAAAATTTTAAAAAATTTTTTTTAAATTTAGTTATCGTTTTCGCGAGAAGTTAGGTTTCAAAGATCCCGGGATTGCACAGAAGTATGAAAATCCCCTTTCACTGGAGACACAAAATTAACGAACATAGGGTGAGGAAAAATGAAAAAATCATTGTTAAGAGAGATGACAAACGATTTTATCCTTTAAGAGTTTATTGGAAACAACAATTTAGATGGGGACAAAACTGAATTCGAGAACATGCCTTCGCGCGAAAACTTGTGATCAGGAGCAGTAGTAAATGGCAGGTATGGGCCCCCCAAAACAAACCCCACCAAACCGACCCGTCTGGCGCCCGGGGCTTATCTTATCTTTCCCCCACCCCGGGCTTGGGGTTTTTTGAGGGGGGTGTTAGGGGGAAAAAGGGGGTTTGGGGGAAAAAAAAGGGACTGGCCCGAAAGGTGGGGTGAGATTTTTATTTTTTTTTTTTCTGATTTTCTGGTTTTTAACCCCCGGGGCCCCCGTGTTTCCGAGCAGGGTTGTATGTTGAGCTAAACGGATTTACTAGTCTAAGGATTTGATGTGGTTTTGTAAAAGTTTATAGGAGGGCGGAGGGGGGGGTTCGGGTATACGTATGGCAAGGATAGTCGTCGAATCAAATGGCGAATTTGGGCGGGGGGGGGTTTAAAAACAGTTGGGTATAGATGGCAAGGATGTGTCGAATCAAATGGGCGATATTAGACGGGGGGGGGGGTAAAAAAAAATTTGGCAAGAAAAGCGTCGTGCGGTCGACCGGTTGGGGGCA